>NC_037669.1:103572973-103865016 GCF_003255815.1 Theropithecus gelada
AAAAAAAAAAAAAAAAAAAAAAAAAAAAAAAAAAAAAAAAAAAAAAAAAAAAAAGTCTGTGTTTGATATTCCAGAATCTGGAACTCCTGTGGGTCTATTTCTATTATTTGTTCTTTCTGCTAGTTCTCATCCTTGCTTTCTTATCTTCTCTTTTGACTGATTATCTTTGATTGTATACCACAAAAAACATTTGAAAAATTGTTCATAGAAATAGTTGAAGCCTAGAATAATGAAAGTTTCCTCCAGTGTGGATTTTAATTTGTTTTTGCTTGGGGTACTAAAAATCCCAGATCACCTTAATCTGCAATCAGGGACTGGATTTTTCTGTATCACTTAGATGACTTCCACACAATGAATATTTTGCTTCTGATTCACTCTTAATCCTGGGATCTAACTTTTTGGGGCCCCAACTTAAAATGTAGGAGTTTACCAGTGACCTCACCCTCGGTGGGCTCTAGACTCTATTTTGTGCCCCTAGATCCATGAAGGTGCCAATGTACAACTTACCCTGTTAATAGGCTCTTTTGGAACTGGCATGTGCTACCAGAAGAAGAGCAGCCCCAAATTCTGGGCTCCCCTCTGTTTTCTCTAGTCTCTTGCCAAGTATTCTCCACTAACTTCTTAGCTCCCTTCTGCTTTCATACTTTAACAGTTCTGGACAACCAGGAGGGATAGATAGAGGTTTTTTCTACACAAAGATCTAAGGCTGGTGGTTGGCCACATGACATCAGAACAGAAACTCTTGAATAAGAAAAGAAAGAAATGTTGCCCCTTGATCTCTGAGAAGGCCCAGGCAGTCGGCAAACACACCCTCAGGCTGGCCAAGGTGGCAGTGTCTAGGAAGTTGATTGATCATCAGTAGCAAGAGATTCTCTGAGTAGCACCTCTCATGTGTTCCTTTACTGAAGCTGAAGAAGCTACCTGAGAGGCTTGTGGTTGAGCGTGTGTCAGAATTAAAAAGGGGGCAGGAGAGGCATCCCCTTTGCTCAAAACAGGTCTCCATATCTCAGGCCAATAAATAGAGCCTTCCAGTGAGAGCCCCTGCTGCTAGGTGCTTCTATGACTGCGTGTCAGTTTGCCAGGCAGGGTGTGGGGCCAGGGAGCTCAATGAAGACACAAGGGCCAATCAGCTGAAAGACCGGCTATGAATAGGAGACATCCAGTGATTTTTCTGGTTAAGATTTACTTAGTCTAGTGCTAAGCATAGTTGCTGTTGACATTGTTGCTTTTAGTCTTGTCTTCTTCCAGGTACCAAGAGTTAGAACAGCTGACTCTGTTCACTTACAAGTGCTTTTCCTCCTTTCTCTCCTTCAAGGACCTACTGGCCAAGACCACCTAGGCACCAAGATCCTCTGGGTGAGCACTTTCCTGCTCAGCAGAAATTGGCTTTGTTCACCTGGGCTCTAAGCTCTCCACCAGGTTTGCCTGTGGCATGGCTGGGTTGCCTGGCAACGGGGCTCAGATGACAACAATCTGCTGAAATGACAGAGGGATCCACCCCCATTCCACCCCCACTTCCCCAAGGTGTTTCTCTTCTTCCCTTGGAGGATAAGGATTACCATCCTCAGCTGCCGAGACCATGCTGGGCCAGGGGCAATTGAGGGGCTTCCCCTTCATAGCTCCTCAGTCACTGTCACAGAATCTGCTTTATCAAACCTTATAGCATTTACTACAATCAGAAATTAGTTTTTTTTTATTCTTTATTATCTGTATTCTTCCACTGGAATGCAAATTCCTTGGGCATTAGACTTTTGTCTATTTTATTTACCTCCACCTCCTCAGCACCTGGAGCCTATCTAGATGACCTTTCCTCCTTTTCCAAGTGTGCAGAGAGGCTGGGTTGTCAAGGTTTAAGAATGAGAGGCCATATCAAAGAAGAGGAGGAGGCAGAAGCTGGGGAGAGGATGCCAGGTCAAGTAGAGGGGTCTGGATTGACCAGGATGTGATGACCAGTAGGTACAACGGTCAGAATGATAGCAGTTGACAGTCCCAGCAAATAGCTCGGTGTTGGCTGCTCATACAGCTTACTCTTCTAACATTCCCAGTTCTATCTGGTCTCCTCATGCCCTTCCTAATTACCTTCCACTGGAATAGATTGGGTATAGCCCCCATGATCATAGACACACATCTACATTTTTTTCTGAACAAGGTCCCATAGAGAATTTAGTGCCCCATGACTGGCATGCTGTTCCTAACAAGAAAACTGGGAAGACATTGTTGCTGTGGAAATAATGTTTCTGTCTTATGTTTCTGTCTTTTTCTTATATGGACCAAGAGTTAGAACTGCTGACTCTGCTCCTCTTGCTAAATGAAACCATGTAACCTGGGCTGCAAGACTGCATTGGGTATGCTCCAAGTACAAACTGCACAGCAATTTCACATGTAGGAAGCCTCCAAGTCCTGAGTTCATGCTGATTCATGCACACTTACTCCTCGGACTCATTAAGCTTTAACTTGTTAATTTAAGACAAAAACTTATCCCTTTATATTATGAGATTCTTTCCCAAATTCTCTGGCTCTTCCTCTTTTTCTTCTCTCACACACCGCATATCAAGTCTCCGTAACCACCATCTCAGCACAGACCTATGCACGTGTCTGGTCCCAGCACAGCCTCCATGAGGGCAACATTCTGGACAGCATGGGTGCACAGCAAGCGGCTCTGGAAAAGCCTGCCGAGATACACGCAGTTGGTAAATGCCTGTGGTGTTGTCTTAGCAACTGTTTGTAAGACAGCACAGACAGATCCCCAGAGCATTACTTTGTCACTTTTAGAAGATGGCTTTTAGCCTAACATCTGTGCCCACTCCATAGGATGGGGAAAGAAGAATGAGTCTGCTTTACTGAGAATTACATAATACCTGGTGTCGACTGGGTGTGGTGGCTTATGCTTGTAATCCCAGCACTTTGGGAGGCCAAGGCGGGCGGATCACCTGAGGTCAGGAGTTTGAGACCAGCCTGGTCAATATGGTGAAACCCCGTTTCTACTAAAAATACAAAAATTAGCCGGGTGTGGTGGCGGGCACCTGTAGTCCCAGCTACTCAGGAGGCTGAGGCAGGAGAATCGTTTGAACCTGGGAGGCAGAGGTTGCAGTGAGCAGAGCTAGTGCCACTGCATTCCTGGGCGACAGATGGAGACCGTGTCTCAACAACAACAAACCTTCCCAAAACCCAACAATACCTGGTGTCCTGGGCTGCTATGACAAAAATACTGTAGACTGGGTGGCTTATAAACAACAGGAATGTATTTCTTACAGTCCTGGAGGCTGGGAAGTCCAAGATCAAGGTGCTAGCAGATTTGTTGTCTGGTGAGGTTCGCTTTGTGGTTCATAGACTGCTGTCATGTCACGGTGTCCTCATATGGTAGAAAGGGCAAGGGAGCTCTCTGGGGTCTCTTTTATAAGGGCAGTAATCCCAAAGGCCCCACCTCCATATACCACTCAGTCATCTCCCAAAGACCCCATTCCAAACACTATTACATGGGGAAGTGGATTTTAACATATGCATTTGTAGAGGACACATTTGATCAATAGCACCTGGAGAGACATCTGTAAAGTAAACATTGTTGCTCTGGTCAGATACTTGCCAAATCAGACTGATGACTCCAGAAGGTGTTAGATTTTAATATTAACTATCCCTGAGTCAGACAACACATAAAATATAATATATAGTTATGAACACTTTAAATCACCCTCCTTTCTGGCATTTTGCTCAGTCTCTGGATATTATATCCTCTGGGAAGACTACTCCATACTCAAGTCTGGGTTTGAGCACTTGTCTGTGCCCATAAGACATGCTGTCACTGCCTCTTCCTTGTCTGTAGCCTTAGCTCGTCCATTGATTTCTGTAGACTGGGGATCATGCCTACTTTGCTCACTTTTGTATCCTCAGGACACAGCCTTGACATAGCATAAATTTGGACATGGAGAATATTTGTGGTAGGAACGAATTAATGTCATCTATTCAGACATCTATTTTAGCCAAACCACTGAACACAGAGATGACCTCTGAAAGCAGATCTTGTTCCTCTTTTACTCCCTTTGTAAATCAGCATGCTGAGATTTTTTTTCCCAGCTTCCCTCACTCTGGTTTTATTTTTAATACTTTTATTTTGAACAACCTCAAATTCACTGAAAAGTTGTAACAACTGTGTAAAGAACTTCTTTTCCTGAACCATTTGAGAATAACTTGCTGACTACTGCCCATCATTTTCTGAGAACTTTAGTGTATATCTACCACAAAGAGGACATTTTCCTACATGACCTCAATATAGCCATCAAAATCAGAAAATTAAATTGACACATTACTACCATCTAATCCTCTCATCTCATTCAGATCACCAAATGCTGCTGCCAACAACCTATTCAGATACGCTCCTTGGCCAGTTTGAGCTCTGAAATTCCTGTAATGAACTATTCCCAATGTGGATAGACCCTACTCCCAGCTGATCCTTGGCACCGACTTACTGCTTTCTGCACCCCCTCTCTACTCCTTTACACAGACACCTTTCTTCACTCTGCTTCAGCTCCATGTCAGCCCCGCTCCCGGCCCCAACTTCCTCCTTACTCTGCTAGGGTTCCATGGTTTCTTTCTGGGTCAACATGCCTTGCCCCCAACCCTGACACACACATCCAAACTCTCATCTCGCTTGGTTCCATCTAATAGTTTTTGTATTTAATTATTCAGAAAGGGAAGATAAGTGATGGGAAGAGAAATGAAAGAGGAAAAGGAAACCCTCATTTGAGTTTAAGACAATTTTTAATTTTTGAAAAAGTAATACATGCACATGATAAAAATTCAAAATACTGCTCTGGCACTGCCTCTGTTATAATTGCCATTATTAATCATATTTTAATTTTTTTTCCTATATTTTATGATGCTTTGACATCTTGAGGGCCTTGCTAAATGGAGAGAGACTACCCCTTCCAAAACTAGCTACTTCCTAGAGATGGCAAAAAACTTGTCTGTGAGCACGCGTTTCATATGCAAACCAACCAGCCCAAGGCCCACATCCTCACACCTCATTTATCTAACTCTCACACACCAAGCCCATGTCTCTCCCGTCCTAATCACCTCTGGGCCAGGTACCAGACAACTAGAGACTGCCCCTACAGCCCAGAACCCTGAAAGTACTCATACTATCTAATCCTAAACTTGTTCAAGCTTGCCTGCTGCTTGCCTACCGCTCCCACTCCTTCATGCAGGCATCACAGTAAAGGCCACACTTTTGCCCTTTCTCCTCCTGTCTCCTGACTGATCCTGGTGCTTCCCCACGTGGCCCTGCATGGCATGGTGTGACCTCGTCTTGAAGGAACCATAAAACTTCTTTCAATGACATTGACCTCTCCAGGTTATCACTTGGTCACTTTTATGAATTAAATCCTAAGTATAATCAAAACATGCCCTTCTCCCACTTGAACAAAGCTTACCCCTCACTCATCCTGTGTCTTGCTCTGCTGCCTTGCCCTAAGGTATACAAATATTTAGGGCATCAAACAAAAGGTTAATTCACCATTTCCCCTTGAATCTCATTAAGAGAAGCATTCTCAATAAAAGTTTAAGTTTTTAGTTTAATAATTGCTTATCAAAACTAATAGGACCATTTATGCAGTTTTAAACAACTGTGTCCATATAATATAATTATCTAATATAATACAATTGCAAAATAATATTATATTAACAATTAAATGACATATTAGATCGGTAGTTATATATTACATGAATCATTAACATAATTACATTTAAAAGACTGATTTGATAGTATATACATTTTTATTGCAGACAACTACGGCGTAATGATCAGTTAAAGGTTTCCTAGTGTAAAGGTAGAATGGAATTCTGTGGGGATATGCGATGGAAGTATAAGTTAAAGGAGAAAAAGGAATGATATAATTTCCAATTGTTAACCAGGTATTTATTTACATATATATTTTTAAATGTTGATGATGAGTCTCAAATTGCTTTGGTACTTATACTCTTGGATATTTAAAAGACCAATGTGATAGTTTTATTTTAAAAGTCAGTATCTACAATGCACTAAAAATGACATTCCTTACAATAAAGCAGACTCATGTTGAAAAATTTTAGGTGACATTAAAAATGTATGAAGATGTATATAATTTTTCAAAATTCTTTTAGGGGTATATTTGCAGAAAAGTTTAAAGGAGAGACAGAAACTGGTACCGCATCAGGGATCTTAGCAGCGAGAATTCATGGACTATTTGAGGTATTAATATCAGATGATTCAGCTTTAACAGGCTTCAGGCAATGCGCTTTTCCAGTTAAGAGTCATACCCAGGAGAGAGAATCTGGTTGTCCAAGCATGAGTCATTTGCCCAGTTCTATGGTCATAAAGGCAAGGTCACCAACCACAGTGGAGAAAGGTGGGTGTCCCTAGAGGAAATGATGTTGGTGGACTAAAACAATATATCAATACTGTATTGGATTTCTAAAAAGATGCACATTTTCCCTTCTCTCTGTCCACTTCCCAGGACCTGAACAATTACATGCCTTTGATAAGAGTATTTTTATCTTAATGGCCATAATGTATGTCTTTCCCATCACTATGGTAAAAGGAAATGAGGATATTTAATAAAGTCATTTTGACCCACAAAAGAAAATATAGAAGGGAAGAAAGAATATGGCTCAGAAAAATCTGCGGTTCATGCTGAATGTAGTGCCTTCATCAATCATAAAACATGCAGGCATGTTCATGGGCCATTTTATAATTACCCATGATAAAATCACTATTTAACTCATTCCAGGTTTTTAAAAAATTACTATTATCATTTTTAACTAAAGGAATGTAGTCCAAGCATGCTGTTTTCTTGGATCTAAATAATTGCAGAGAGAGAGACGAGAAATATTTAGAGAAATGGAGAGCTAAGAAGTTCCTTGGGCCAGTTTTCTCAAACATCTGTTGTCTCAACTGTGCTTTTGACAAGCAAGTCTGAGAAGGCAATTGGAGATAGAGTTTTCTGGCAAGTGCCTCAGAAGAGGCATTACATTTTAAGTAAAAAATATTTATGTTCATGGTCCAAATGCTTTTACACACTTACTGAATCTGCCTGCTGGGATGCTTCTTATAAATCAGTAGTTTTCACTGAGGGCTGATTTTCCTCCACGGAGGACTATGTCTGGAGACATTTTTGGTTGTCATAACTGGGAAGGTGTTACCAGAATCTTGTGGGTGGAGGCCAGCAATGCTGTTAAACATCCTACAATGCACAGGACAGCCTCCACAACAAAGAATTGTCCAGCTCAAACTGTCAATAGTGTTCTGGTTGATAAAACCTTTTGCTAGTCTTGGTTTTGAGTGACAGGGGGCAGTAAGATCAAGAAGAATCATCTATTAATTGTATTATATACATGGATCACTGGTTTTCCAAGGTAATATCTTTTGCAGGTTGGGTTCCATGAGAAACTGACTCTGAGATAGAGTTTAGCTTGCAAGATGTTTATTAAGTAGAGCCCTGGGGATCAATGCTTATGAAAGGGAGAGGCAGAAAGCAGAAGTGAGCCAAAGGAAGGTCCAATGACAGCCATGGCTCTATAACTAGAATGATGCTTCGAAGTTGTCCAAAGTTGGGTCAAGAAGGCCAGGCCTTTATACCCTACCTTGATTAGTCATTGAATGTTGGCTATCCCGGGAAGACTGTGACCTTGGGTGAAGGGACTCTGAAGCTGAAGCAATATCTGAAGGGGCTGAGGGCTCAGGACTGTCCACCGACAGGCTTCCCAGCAGTTGGGGCAACAAGTTATTCTCTGGAGGGGCTTCTGGGCAGGGCATCACCATCTCCATCACAAAATATGGGGGTTTCAGGATCAGTAGGAAAGATAGGGAAGTGGAGGAATTGTGCAGGTGAGGGCAGGAACTGCTAACACTACCATCCCCTCTTTCAGGGAAGAATGAAATCAAAAGGCTCTTTTGGAAGCTGGGGTCATTCTTGCTGGGTAGCAAAGAGAACAGCATTTCCAGGTGAAGAGCTCCCACATTCACCCTCCCTCGTGGAACCAGAGCCTTGCTCACAAGCTGTTGCAATGGTCACCCACTTGAGGCACAGTAGACGTTTGAAAGATTAGGAACTGTCTCCTTCTGTGGGAAGAGTGGGGTTACCTGAATAAGGTAGCAGTTGGGTGCACCAAATTGAAAGACATTGAAGTGAATGGATATGGAAAATGAGGATCCATTAGAAAAAGAGACTGAGTGAGGAAGGGAAGGAGGATCATCCACAGTGGTCATTCCTCTTGAAAAGACCAAAAACCCTTTCAGATGGAGCTCCTCCTTTGTTTCTCCCTCAAATTTCTATTGCTCTGAGGTTGTTCAGACCATTTGGTACAGAAACTTAGATGTGTGTTGTGATGCTGTGGTTTGGCCTGGGTGGGGGTTAGCAAGGCCAGATGGCTTAAGGAAGGATGGATAGAATCTGTCCTAGTCATATCCTCATGGCGGTGAGGATATCAAGGGGAGTCACCAGTAATTATTAGCAACAATGGGTGAAACCAGGAGCTGGTTGTGTTAGCAGATGTGAGGGGCAGTAAGCCTGAACGTCCTAGTTGCCTCCTTAGGTGAGCAGGACTACCTTTGAGTCAGTAAGAGTAGGCAGACAAGTAGCGGGCACTCTGCTATTTCAAGTCACATGTAGAACGAATGACTTTGTAAAGCTGGGAATGGTTACAGGATATGTTGTACATGGAAACTATCAGTCTTAGGTGTAAGGGGAAAAAACTGAAAACAGTTGGTATATGTTAACTGTTCAGATTAGTGTGTGAAGAAGGATTGAAATCCATGGTTCTAAAACCCAGCTGGACAGGCAAGAGGGGAATTCAGGTATTGGAGTGGGACTGTATAAAACTGGGAAGAGCCTTAGATGTTCACTCCTTTCAGCTCTGCACCCTGAGCCGCCCCCCGCCCCCTGGCCCACACACACTTTACAGCTGAGAAATTGAGGCCAGAGAAGAAAGAGCTGAGCCAAAACTTGACACCCATTGTGTTAAATCAGATGATCATTCCCAACTGTTGGCTGCTGCTCTCCACTGGGTTTACAGCCACAGTGTCCCTCACAGGTGCCCCTGTCTGTGGATGGATTACATTTCTGCCAAGGACATGAGGGTTGGCCATTTTGACTTGCTTTGGCCAATACACTGTTCTATTTACCATATGTAAATATAAGCTCTAAGGGCATCGGAAGGTCGACCATTGCTCTTTCCCCTCTGCCATGAGATTGGTGTTTATCTCAGAGAGGGGCTGCACGTTTAGCCTAGAGCTCAGAATGAAGAAGACATGTGGGCCGGGCGTGGTGGCTCACACCTATAATCCCAGCACTTTGGGATGTTGAGGCAGGCAATCAATTGAGGTCGGGAGTTTGAAACCAGCCTCGCCAACATGGTGAAACCTTGTCTCTACTAAAAATACAAAAATTAGCCGGGCATGCTGAGATTGCACCGCTACACTCCAGCCTGGACAACAAAGCTAGACTCCATCTGAAAAAAAAAAAAAGACACATGCAGCAGATCCATAGTTGACTCATGGCCCACATGTAACATGAACAAGTAATAATCCTTTGCTGCTGTAACTCACTGACATTTTGAGATTTTCTTTTATTTTTTAAAAAAATCATAGCATAACTTAACCAAAGCTGATTCCTCCTAAGAGTGGGCTCAGCAGGCTAAAGACAGGATGGGGCCAAGGCGAAGGTCTAGTTGAAAAGAGGTCTCAGAAGAACCTAACTAAAGTTTGGTGAGGGAGAGTGTCTTTGCCATTATATAATACAAGAATAAAAAAGACAGCGTCCACATGACCATGGCAGACATTGCTAATCAGCTATGGCACTTTTCCTACTGAGTGCCCCGGAGAAGGTTCAGAATCCTCAGTAGCACCGTATGTTAATCGGTGTTTCAAGCAAGATTGAACCCATTTGCTCAGAGCATGGAATTTGAGGCCAGTGCTCTGATTTCACATTCAGGCTTCACTGCACACTCTTGTGTGAGCTATGTGAGTTTAAGTTACTTAGCCAATCTGTGCTTCCTTCTTTGTAAAATGGGAATGGTTCTAGCATGTACTTCCTAGGGTTGTTGTGAGGATTAAGTGAGTTAGATATATAGAGTACTTACAACAACGCCTGGCACATAGCGAGTACTGAATGATGATGATGTTGATGAAATTAGAGAAGAAGAAACTGAGACCTAGTCATTGGTGGAGCCTAGCCTGGCTGTCACTCATACGTACCTCCCCATTCCCAGTCTGCCTTATTAACAAGGGGTGCTGGGCAGAACCAAGACAGTGATGGAGAGGTGTTCCCCATGCTATGGGAGATCACAGCTGAGGAAGATTAATATGGTCAGGGACTGATATGTAGGCCTGAATGCTGCGAAATCACTAAACCATGTCAGAAAGAGATGTTGAGAAAGGACCCTGCTGTTTCCTTTGCTTCATTATCTTCCCTTTCTAGGAGTCATCTTTTTAGATTGAAGTCTCCTGATCAATGTAGTAGTTTGTTGTTTAATAATAGAAGTGCATCCCTGTTATCCTAGGATCCCTATGCCCCTTATTGGTCTCTTGCTTCCTGAGGACTGACACCTGCCCTGTTTCTTGGCTGGCGGGGTGGGGGTGGGTGGTGCTCAGGGTCTGCCTATCACTGCCCCTCCCTTGAACTATGGGTATCCCTATGGATACCAAGGCATCCATGGCCTGGGGAGATGCCTCTTGGCCAGCAGGTCTTGAGCTCCCCTGTGGGAGAAGCAGATTCCCAGGCTGATCTAGAAGGGCCCCTCTACAAACCAATGCAGATGGTGCAGGGAACTGAGCCTGCAGGCGAGTTATTTCTTGAGCTTCCCAGGTTTCAGTTTGGAAACTGTTGTCTGGATCCAGGTGGGAGCCATCTCCTTCCCTCCTCTGGCTATGCCCTGGATCCCCCCTCTTCTGCCTCCGTCCATTTTGGCTCTTACTTCTCTTTTTTTAAGTGTGCTCTGGAAAAAGACTATAATGGTCTCATCCACACGCAGTGTAAATATATTCATTCAAGGAGTGTTTATTGACTTGTATTCCATACCCTGGCTAAATCCTGGGGACACAGTTGCTCTAGAATGTAAGGACCGTGCAGTACACTTCTCCTTGGACTGACCTAGTTTTCCTTCCTTTCTCACTTGTAGTTCTCAAGAATAACCAGCACGTGCTGGAAATATAACATCCTGAGATAAGGAGGAACTGGCCAGAATACCCTGGGCTCTGATCTTGTCCTTCCTAGAACAAGATGTCCTTCAATGCCTTAGCCCAGCCTATCATGTTGTTCCCAGGGTATAAAACCCAGGGGGACTGCTTTCCCGGCCCTTCAGCTGTGGGGCAAGTGGGGCACATGAAGATAGGATTTCATCCACTCAGGACAGCCTTTTTGAGCCTTGGAAACTGACTTGCTATGAATTCTAGGCTTTTACTCTTTCTTGCTGTCTATCTGTGAGTAAAAACGTCACCTCACTTAACTTGTGTGAGTGTTCTGTCTCACTGAACTCAAGCAAGTAGTAGAAATTGCAGCCCAAGATGCAGTGGGCTAAAGTGGTAAGCAGTGCACCGTGAGCCAGCTTCGCAGTCCATGGAGGCAGAGATACTCATCTGTTTTGTTCACTGATGACTCCTAAGGGCCTAGATCAGTGTCAGCCATATAGAAGGTGGTCCATAAGTATTTGTTAAATGAAAAGACATAAAAGAACTATGGGATACAGATATACAAAGAGCTAACTGTTGCGAGGGAGTGACAACTATCTGGGCTGGTGGAGTGGGGGTAAAAAAATTTACCAAGACAATTGTGGATAAAGAAAGGCAGATTTATTAGAGAAAGTAGGAAAATACTTTGTTGTGATGAGGCAACGGGCAGAATCAGCAGAAGAGGAGTGGACTGCCAGGAAACAAAGGCTTGCTGGAGATTTTATAGAAGAGTGTTTATGCTGTGTGCTGAAGAGGGCTTTGTGCAGTACTGATGATGCCAAGGTTGCAGTGGGTAATTTGCAGGTGTCTGGTGGCAAGTTGGGTGCAGGAGGGCTGCATGTCCTGGACCATGAAGAAAGGCAGACTTGCCCCTTATCTGCTTTCTCTTTCCTGCTCTCCCCTGCTCCCACCAGCCTGACTCCTTTTCCCTAATTAGGACTCCGCACTAACTGCCACACTGTGGCAAATACACAGACGTTGTAAGGATTGGGGATTATGGAATTCTGGCTGCCTAGTAGGAGCTTGTTAGGAAGGGCTTCACAAGGAGGAGGTGATTAGGTTGAATCTTAACGAATGAGTCAGAGTGGAGCTGGGCACAGTGCCATGCACCTGCAGTCCCAGCTACTTGAGAGACTGGGATGGGAGAATAACTTGAGCCCAGGAGTTTGAATCCAGCCTTGGCAACATAGTGAGATCCTGTCTCTAAAAAAAGTGAATCAGAGTGACTTGTGAGAAGTCTGAGGTGAAGGGGAAGAGCATTCCTTATTGAGGACCATATAAGCAAAGGCCCACAACTGAGCAATTCATAGGCTATGGGGGCTAAGGAAGAGGGAGGCATCAAAATTGACTCCCAAATTTTTGATTTAGGCAATTGAGTTGATATTGGTTCCATTCACTGAACCAGGGAGCACTGGAGAAGGAGAATATTGGATTTGAGATGCTTGTGTGAAAACTAGATGGAGACCCTGTGGGTGATAAGCTGATGGATGAGTATCCAGCTTGGGGGAAGGGGTGGGATGAAGGTAAGGGCATGAGAGGGTGGCCTGAGGAGTGTAACTGCGGGCTAGAGCCATGGAGCAAAGAGCATTTAAAGGATGGATGAGGAAATGAATTCTGTGAAGGAGGTAAAGAAAGAATGGCTAGAAAGGTAGGTACCTACAAATGTCAAGGGTATGGAGGGATTTTAGGAGGTGAGAGGGGTCACCTGTGCCAAATGTAGGAGTATATGAGGCACACTGATTGGAACATTCCCACTAGGTTCAACAGTTAGAAGGTCTTGAAGCCCTTAGCAGGAATTGTTTTAGCAGAAGAGCAGAAGCCATTGGGTTGAAGAGTAACCTGGAGTAGAGAAGGTGGCCCTGAGCAGTGTCAACAACTCCTTTCAAAGGACTGATGAAAAGCTGGCAACAGCTAATCCTTCTCACCATCCTGGACAAATTAGCATTTCGATAGGGGCAAAACTTGCTTTACTTTAAGTTCACAGAGTGCAGGTCCTGTAATAAAGCATGAAGTGTCAGTGTGTCTGTGGGAGGTGAGTTTTCTACAGGGTGGCGGGGAGGGACTTGATTCCAGTGCAGTGGTTCTCACGGCGTCTAAGTGCTGAACCAGTAGCATCAGCATCACCTGGAAACTTGGTGTAAGTGCCATGCCTCAGCCTCACCCTGAGGAATTCTGCGTCAGAACTCCGGAGGAGAGCTAGGAATCTGTTTTTACAAACCCTCCTGATGATTCTGATGCACACCAAAATTTGAGAACTGCTGGTCTGGAACCCTCTTTGAGAATCACTGTTCTAAGCATTTTATTGGATTTATACATTATTAGGTCAGAATTGGCAGCTTTGCCATGTTAAGTCACCCTAGCGATGAAGATTGTATAGCTCTCCTTTTAGATACTTCTTTTATGTTCTTTATAGCATTGTAAAATTTTCTCTGCAGGTAACTGGGCCATTCCTTGTTGTTAACTCTGATTCTTTGTTTCTGTTGCTAGTATGAATGTTATTTTATTCCCTACAAGATTATCTGATTGATTTTTGCTTATGTAAAGGAATGGAGCTATTTTGAATTTACCATACAGAGAAGTGAACATAAGGGGACAACTCAGTGAATTTCCATAAACTGAGCACTTCCTGTAACCAGCACCCCAGATCAAGAATCAGAACGTGACAAGCACCTAGAATCCACACTTGTGCCTTCTCTTAGTCACAGTTTCCCCAAGGGTAAATACTGCCATGACTTCTAACTTATGTTTCTTTTGCCTGTTCTTGCTCTTTATATAAATGGAATCATATGATGTAAAATAGTTTGTATATGACTTATTTTGCTCAATATTGTGTTTTTTCTTTAATTTTTAATGGGCAAAAATTATGTAAATTTCTTGTGTACAACATGATGCTTTGATATATGTACACATTGTGGAATGGCTAAATCAACTCCATCCAGCCTGTATCCTGCCCTTTTGATTTCCGTGGTGGGAATCAGATAAGAGCCCATCTTATCTCCCTAATTTTAGGGTAGTGAGCTTTCTGAAGTCCTCTTTCTTGTCTTTAAGCAAAGTAAAAATTGCAATTCACCTTTACCTCTGGGAGCCAGATATGAGTTTCAAAACCACTCTCCAAGACATACTCCTCAATCATACTGTTTATAAATTGAAGTAGGTGAGGACTTACAAAGGTCATGTATTCCACCGTGGGATATCTACTTTGAAAGGGGTGGTCTGTCCCTCAATTTCACTTCATAGCTTGGGCACTCATTCCCAACTTCCATTTTAACATTCTGCCATATAACATTTCTTCAGCTAATCCTAAAACTTTGCAATAAAGATATTTTCATCTCCATTTGATAAGGAAACTTCCTGAGCCTGAGGCTAGGAAGTTAGGAGTTCAAATTACTTTCCCAAGGCCACCAGGTTGGTGAGCACCAGTGCTAGGATTCCAGCCCAGGCCTGTCTGACTCCAAATTCTGTGTTGAATCCATAATAATACAAAATAAATGTTGCAGGTTGGGTTCTCTAGAAGCAGATGCTGAGACAGAGCACGGAGTTCATGGTGTTTATTAGGAGTCAAAATATGTAAAGGGAGGGGGCAGGAAACAAGATTGGGAAGACAGAGAAGTCAAACTGCAATGCAGGCTGGGCACAGTGGCTCACGCCTGTAAGCCCAAGACAGGCAGATTGCTTGAGCCCAGGAGTTCAACACCAGCTTGGGCAACATGGTGAAACCCCATCACTAGTAGTCTCAGCTACTCCGGAGGCTGAGGTGGGAGGATCACCCGAGCCCAGGAAGTTGAGCCTGCAGTGAGCTGAGATCACACCACTGCACTCCAGATGGGAGTGAGACCCTGTTTCAACAAAACAAAACAAAAAAATTGTGATGCAGGCCTGACAAGGCCTTGTCCTGCTTGGCAGGGTGTTCTGGAGCAAGAAGAGCTATCTCCACATGTGCTGAAATGCCAGGGCCTTACTCAGTCTCTGATGTGGGCTGCCCCCAGAAGAGCATGACTTTCGCCAAGGTGGCTTTCTGCAGCTGAACCTGATCCTGAAGGAACTGGCAGCTGGAGGCAACAAATCCTGCATTGGTGGGGGCTCTGGGTGACTCATCTCTATGCCTGAAGCACCGTGAAGATTTGAGACTTCTCCTGGACGTGACTCTATTGCCTTCCCAGTGAGAGGTAGCACCAGTTCTGAGGTAGGGCGGAGGGCAGAGGGCAAAGGCCAGAAGGCAGAGGGCAGGATATTGTGGGGGCTATGTCTGTAACAGTCATCAGCTGGGAGAGGGTGAGTGGAGAGGTCCATTCTGAGGAGCCTGTGGTGGGCTCTGTGAGGGCGTTGTGGTGCCTGAGAAGTGGGCAACCTCTGTGGAAGGGAAAGGGGAAGCAAGATGCAGGGGCAGGTGTGGGCAGGGCCAAGAAGAGTCTGTCTTTGAAAGAAGAAGCCGCCTCAGGACCCCAAGCTGAGAGAGGAGCCTCCAGCACTTGGCTGTGGTAACCCTCTACGAGAGTGGCCTCTTTTTCATTAAGCCGTCTTTTAGCTGACATGTGAAGAGTGAGCAAATGCTGGCTGGATGAGGAATTGGGAAAGAGCATTTGAGGCATGTGGTACAGTACGGCAAAGGCTCTGAGATGCAGAAGAACTTCACCAGGTCTTAGAATGAGGCTATAGTTATCAGATCAGAGCAAGTATAGGAGAAAAGGCCAAGAGGTACACAGTAGGCCAAATCACACAGAGGCTCATAGGCTGTGGGGAATTTTGCATTTCACTCCAAGAGCAAGGAAAGCCATTGCTCTGCTGATCGGAAGCAGGGGAGAGCCCTGGAAGAAAAGTCCAGAAGTGTACAAACAACATACGGACTTAGGCTTCTTTCAGCAAAGGACATGTTTGTTTTTTCTCAATTCTGAAAGGTGAGTAGGAGTTAGACAGATGGGGGTAGAGGAGGCATGTGAGAATGTTCTAGGCCAGGGGTTGGCAAGGTTTTTCTATAATGGGCCAGATAGCAAATATTTTCATTCTGTGGACCATATGATCTCTGTGGCTGTTATAGTACCAAAGCAACTATAGATAATGTAGAAGTGAATAGGCATGGCTGGATTCCAATAAAACTTAACCTACAGAAGCAAATGGCAGGCAGTATTGGCAGAATTGCCCTGTGGGCCATAGTTTGCCAGCTGCTATTTTAGGCCAGGGGGACAGTAGGTACAAAGGCCCCTCAGATGGGAAGGAATGAGGTATATTTAGGGAACTGATTCATGGCCAGTGTGGCTGGATTTATTAAGCAAGGGGGTTAGCAGCTCAGAAGAAGTATGGAGTTAAGGGCAGGTGCCAGATGATTTTATAATCTTGTAGCCCATGTTAAAGGTTTTGTATTTTACCTTAATGGGAAGTCATTGAGTAATTTAAACACTTTCAATTTAGCTATAAACATATACAGAAAAATGCACATATGATAAGTGCATAGTTTACTGAATTTCTACAAACTGAATATCCATATAAACAGCATCCAGACCAAGAAATGAAACATTATCCATCCAGACCAAGAAACGAAACAGTATCAGAAGCCAAGAAGCACTCAGCTTGTACCCCCTGCCAGTCCACACCCCTCCAGTAAGCACTATTTTGACTTTCCACAACATATATTTGTTTGCCTGTTTTTCTATTTTAGGTATATGGAATTATCTGTTATTTGGCTTTCTTTCACTCAAAGTAATGTCTATGAAATTTGTCTATAGTAGTTGTAGATTGTCCATTCTCATGATACGAATACACAATTGGGTTGAGAATGAGCATTTGGGATGTTTTCAGTTGTGGGCTGTTATGAATTGTGCTGCTGTGAACATTTATGAACATGTCTTGATAAATATGCATTTCTGTTGGATGAATATGCTTAATGGTATAATTGCAGGGTCACAGGATGGTTGTATATGCAGCTTTAGCAGATATTATAGACTCATTTTCCAAAATGATGATACCATTTCACATTCTCACTAACAAGGTATGAGAGTTCTAATCTGTTGTCACACTCACCTACACTTGATATTTTGCATTGAAAATTTTTTTAGCTATTCTGTTTGTTTTGCAGAGATATATCACTGTGGTTTTAATTTTCATTTTCCTAATAAGTGAAGAGGGGAGCATCTTTTCAAAATTTTATTGGCCATTGTAGACTTTTCCAAGAGCGTAAAACGATCATATTTGCATTCTAAGTAATCCTCTCTGGCTTTTGGTGTGGAATATCTATCTGTGGATGCAGCAGAAATCCAAACAGGGATTTGAGGTTAGGAGATTGCGGCAGTGGTCAAGGCCAAATGTAATGATAGCTTGGACTAGGGCAGAGGTAGTTGAGTTGGAAAGATGTAGATGAATTTGAAGCCCGTTTTAGAGGTAAAATTGACAGGACCTGGTGGTGGATTAGATGCAGACTGAGAGAGAGGAAGGTATAAAAATTGTAGCTGTAAAATTTCTGGTTAACACACCATTTCTTTCTATTCTGAGTTTTAGGTTTGAGATCATTTCATATATTTTCTTTAGGATTTTTTGGTTACTTTCAAAAGACTGGAGAAGAAAATTTTAATTGGAAAAAAGAAACACATTTAATATGATAATTGAATATGACCTTTTTATTATTCATTTTTATTTGACATTTCTTTCTTATTCTCTCAGGTTTCTGAATTCTTGTTCCATATGACTCACAAATGAAATAATCACAAGAACCTAGATAAATATTGTATTGGTTGTGAGAGAATTCCCAGAAGCACAGGGCCCTTTAGAGACTGCTGGTCTGGCTGGTGAGGTAAAGAGTTTTGAGACATTTTTTATGACCTGCTCTTTCTGTGGCTTATTTCCATGCAGCTTCTGGGAAGGATGCAAATCCTATGGAAATCAAAAGAGTCACCCAGGATCTTAACTAGACCCATGCTCAGAAAGCCCCCCCCAAAAGCTAGCAGGGGCTGAAATGGATTTCAGCCCCTCTAAGGCCTCTGAAAGATCTCTTGAGGCCTTAGGAGCAACCAGGGAGAGGAGAGCTACAGCCTAATTCCCGGCCAATGCTCAAGAAGTTTATGGCCATGAGTGGCCATCAATTTCTTTAACAATTTTTATTTTTTTAAATAAGCCAAAAATTACTGTTTCCTATTTTAATGGCATAAAGCAAGTTCTTAACCAGGGCAGAAAGCCCTATTTCTGGCTTTCAACAAGGGAAGTAGGAACCTAAGCGATCTTGGGCCTTCATCTCTAGATCAGCATGGTGGGCATCAACTGTAATTCTGGTGCTCTTGTCCACAGAGTCCATATTGGGATGGAGGCCGTGGCACAGCAGCCATATCTATGAATTCCTTCCTGAGTTCATTTTTTGAAGGGAGCTCCTTGTTACCCTGGCCTACTTCAGCACCTCTCACTCACATTAGCCAGCTTCCTCTGGGTGGTGTAGGCTGAGCAGAAAGCAGGTATCTTGGGAGTCTCATTAGTTGGTCCCAAGAATGTCCCTGAATCATGTTGAATGTTCCATAATTTAGGTCTCACAAGAGTCATTGGTGTCTATTAACAGAGCAGCATCAATTTTATGTCTCTGGAACACATTTTTTTCCATTGAGCTGATTTCCTGTGGGCCATTCTCATGATGCACTGACTCTGTCTCTAACACACTTAAAGAAGAAAAATTTCATTGAGAATTGGGAAGTTTGCAATAAACTCCCACACTTACACTCTTGGGATTTTATTGGAATTTCCTGTCTGATCCAGATGTTTTTCCTCTAACAATTTCTCAGATGCAAAGATAACCAAATTTCATTTGATGACATTTGCTTGGAATTTAACCAGTATTATTCAGCTGAGGGCTGAAAGTTTGTCTTGAAACCTCAAATTCCCACTCAACTTCTCATAGCCATTGTGACTGATTTAGCTGAATAATCTTGGGTAAGTCACTGAACCACTTGGAGTGTCTGATTTTTTTTAAACATGTAAAATGGTGATAATAACATCTCCGCTTTACATGTTTGTTTTGAGGATGAAATGAGCTAAGATCTGGGAACTTGCTCTGTGAAGGACTCCTCAAATAAGAATCATGACTGAGGCTGGCTTTACCTTCAGATCATTACCAACTGGACTGTGAAATTTGGTGAATTATGTGAGAACTCTTAAGTCTTAAATTAAATTTATTCCTCCTACGTTTTGCATTCCAGTGTCATTTTTTTTAGGTTCCAGGCATTGCATTTAGAACTTTCCTTTAAGTCAGTAAGCTAGGTGTGAACTTTAACCTGATTCACTTATTTTTCTCTGCATTTAGATTGGAAATTCTACTACTGCTAGGTAAAGAGTAAACTCACAAATAATATCTCTGATTTCTTGTGAACAGTTTCCTTAAGTCTAGGCTCACAGTAAAATAAGAAAGAAACAAGTAAGTAGTATTTCCATATACAGCAACAACAACAAAAAGATATATACTTTGATTTAAAAAACAGGGATTACATACTCACATACTCAAAGCAAAAAACATCTAAACAGTGAGATCCAAAGATGTGTTATTTCCATGTCTATGGAAACCAATTACTGAGACAGATTAAGTATATGCATTGTTTATAATGTTTACATTCTCTTTGGCAATTATTCTTTGGAGTCTACATTTTGGATGACTATCTAGCCTTGGCTTTGTATTGAAATTGTTTCAATGTTTTCTATCAATCTTTTTATTACGAGTCTTCCATTCACGTCCTGTTGTTGGATTTATCACCATGTAGATTCACCAAGAAGGGCTCATAGATACTATTAATATATTTCTTGAGATCCTGCATGTTTGAAAATGAAAATCTCATTGCCTATATGCGTAAATATCATTGGGACTGAACATTGTCAAGTAGTCATGTCTTCTTTCTCTGAAGACTTTGGAAGTTTTGTTCCACTTTCTCAAGCTTTGAATGTTGCAGTGGGAAAGTGTTATCTGATTTGCTTCCCTTTATTATGAGTCATTTAATTTTCTTTCATATGTCCATTCTTTCTTTACATTTCAGGGCCAGTAACTTTAACAAGATATGGCTCAGTATAAGTCTTTCTGAACTTTTTCAATCTAAAGATTTGAGGTTTTTAAAAAATAGGAATGTTTTCTTCCATTATATCTCTGGATATTATTGCTTCATTTGCTCAGTTCACTTCAGAGATGTAAATTATTTTCATGATGGATTTCCTATGCATGGCTTTTATTATTTATAGTTTTTCTAGTACTCTTTAACATTTTTTGGTTTAATTTCTTTCTCAAGTCTGTCAGAATTCTACATGCTTAACTATGTTTCCATTAATGTCTGTTCGTGGTTTTGCTCCTTCTAATATGGATTTTACTTTTATAAAAAATTTAGTTTCCACTTTCACATATCTCCTGAGTTTTGCCAGCTTCTTTTTTACATCTTTCTATTATATCATGTCTTCCCTGAGTATTTGCTTTAGAAAAACCATATATTCTTCAATTTGGTTGATGTGATGGACAATCATTTGTTCAAAATTTCCCTGTAATTCATGGTGAGCTTCTGATGCCTATTCTTCATCTGCTGCTGCTTCTTTTTCTCCTATATTACCTAAGCTAGATCCTAAAGTGGTTTGCTTCTCATTATTGCTCATCTGTGAATGTAGACTGTTCTTTTCTGGTTTCTACCTGCTAAAGAAGAGCAAGGCTAAGAGATTTGAGAAGTGAACTAAAACTGTCTGTACCTTAGATTGAAGATACTGGCTTAGAACATTTTTTCACAAACCTTACCATGCCCTAAGGAAATACTTCCGCCAGGGCTAAGCAGTGGGCCTACTTGGCTCATTTAGAAACTTATGTATAGAGATTTAGCATTTGCCTTCAATTTTAGCTGTTGAATATCAGCACTTGCAGAGCTAATTTTTACCCTGTCACACTGACCCCAAAGATCCTACAAAGGTAACTGTCTGTGAGCCTTCTTGTCAGCTCCCTTCCTCCCTAACCACTCCATGAAGAGTATAGCACAGGGATGTTCCCGGCCCCCTCTGCTCTAAGCAAGGGCATAATGGTTTAGTTTTCAGGCCATTTCCCTGTTTTCTGCTATGGGTCTGCAAAGACACAAGTCATTTTCCAGTATCTCCCCTCTATTTGGTTCAGCTTTCATTGCATTCGGCAGCTGATCTTTCTAGATTGAGGATTTCGATATTTGTTGTTTCCTAGTTTCACCAAAGGCAGAGCTATTTTACTGACTTTTTTTTTTTTTTTTTTTTTTTTTTTTGGCTTCAGAAGAGAGAGTGGGATAGAAAAGGCTTAATTTTGCCAAATTTAACTGAAAGTCAAAAATACATATTTATTTCTTTCTAAAGAGACCCAGTTTTGCATACAAATTCTTTATGGCAAAGAGAATGGTAAAGTGACATCTAAACCACTAACCCACTGCTGTGTGCCCTATACATATTGATAAATACTCACCTCTAGCAGTGTGGAACATTACGACATCTTAATGTGTTTACAAAAAGATCCTCCTTCTAAGAAGATGAATTAGAAGAAGACACTGAGCAGATGCAGCCCAAGAGCTTACAGGTGGGTCAGCTCATTAAACATTTATGTGCGGGAAATAATAATTGTCTTTGGTTGGATATGGCCCTGACTTAGAGCTCATGGTTTAGCAAGGACTATGCTGGCTGGATATCATCTTCCTTTTGCTTCTCTAAGAACACCAATGGATCTCAAACAAGACAATTAAAAAGAAATTCATGCCTAGATGCATCATAGTGAAACTACTGAACATTGAAGAAAAATAGATCTTATAGTCAGATAAAGAAAGCAAATTATCTTAAAATAATGGCAGTTAGTATGACTGCTGACTTTTTAGTAGCAACAATGCAGCCAGAAGACACAAGACAGACATACTAATATCTTTGTATTCAATATGCTGAGGGAGAAAAACTATCAACCTAAAATTTTACCTAGTGAAACTACTATTCAAGAATGAGAATAAAATATGACACTTCTGAAAAACAAAAGCAGATGACTTTGTTACTAAAAGACATTTGTTGAAGGAAATCCTAAAGGATGTACTTCAGAAAGAAGGTAAAAAAAATAAATAAATAAAAAAGAAAGAAGGTCTGTAACCCCAACAATGGTAAACCAAGATACTAGTCTGTCTGTCTATCTATCTATCTATCTATCTATCTATCTATCTATCTATCTATCATATATCTATTTATCTATCTAGATGTGACCGTGTAAAATAACAATATTGACTAAATCATAGGGACAATAGACTATAACTAAAATACTGGAAAACAATGTAGGCCAAAAGCGGGTGATCAGAGTTAAAGCAGTCTAAATTATTTATATTAATCAGGAGAAAGGTAAAGTATTGATTAAATTTAGGCTGTCAAAAATGTATGCATATTCAAGTTATAAGGATAACTTGAAAATCCTAAAGTACAAACTTTAACTGTAAGCATAGAGCACATAACTCACAAACAAGTACAGAGAAAATGGAATAAGAAAAAGCAAAAAAGAAGACATCAATCCAAACAGGGCAAGAGAGGAGGGAAAAAAAACTTAAACAGGACAAGTAGAAAACAGGTAACAAGAAAGTGGAACTAGATTTAAATATAAGAAGAAACACAGTATATTTTATAGTTTAAAAGATTTTCAGATCAAATACAAATCTCAAAACCTGGTTGTCCGATATTTATAATGAACTTTGAAACATAGGAACATAGAGAAATTTAAAGTCAAGGATAGTAAAAAGCAAATATTGACCAAAAGAAAGCTGTAATAGGTGTGTTAATATCAGGCAAAAATACACTTTAAATTAAAACTACTATTACACATAAAAGGAGTCACTATACAATGGCAAAATGTATAATTCACTAGGAAAACAATCCTTTAAAACTTGTATGCAGCTATGTCTAGCACGGTGGCTCACGCCTGTAGTCCCAGCACTTTGGGAGGCCGAGGTGGGTGGATCACGAGGTCAGGAGATTGAGACCAGCCTGGCCAACATAGTGAAACTCCGTCTCTACTAAAAATACAAAAAATTAGCTGGGTATGGTGGTGGGCACCTATAATTCCAGCTACTTGGGAGGCTGAGGCAGGAGAATCGCTTGAGCTTGGGAGACAGAGGTTGCAGTGAGCCGAGATCATGCCCCTGCACTCCAGCCAGGGTGACAGTGCAAGACTCCATCTCAAAAACAAACAACCAAACGAACAAAAAACTTGTATGCAGCTAATAACATATCAGAATGGACAGATCAATAAGGAAAAGTAGGCAAATCTACTATTACAGTGAGATATTAAAAATATAACTCTCAATAATAAATGGATTATTGTGCTGCAGAAATTAAACAGAAACTAAAAGGACACTATGAATTACTTTATGTCAATAAAATTTTAAATTTAGATGAACGGGAGAATTCTTGGAGACACATAGCTTGTGAAAATCAACTCTAGAAGAACCAGAGAATCTGAATAGTTTTTTGTTTGCTTGTTTGTTTGTTTGAGACAAAGTCTCCCTCTGTTGCCCAGGCTGGAGTGCGGTGGTGTGATCTCGCATTGATCTGCAACCTATGCCTTCAGAGTTCAAGTGATTCTCCTGCCTCAGCCCCCCAAGTAGCTGGGATTACAGCCATGCACCACCACGCCCAGCTAACTTTTGTATTTGTAGTAGAGATGGGGTTTTGCCAGGTAGGTCAGGCTGGTCTCGAACTCCTGACCTCAAGTGATCTGCCCTCCTTAGCCTTCCAAAGTGCTTGGGCTGAATAGTCTTATAGTGACATGATAAATTGAATCAGGTGTTCGAAATCTTCCCACCAAGAAAATACTAGGCCCAGATGGCTTTACAGGTAAGTTTTATAAAACATAGAAAGAATAACTAATTTAAATCTTAAATTTACTGTGCCAAACAATGTAAGAAAATGTAGTAATTTTGTTTATTTTAAGAGGCAGGATATCATAAATTTGATATAAAAATCTCAACATATTAAAAACAATTTAAAAGGAGAGGATGAGTAAGGTAAATTATAGACCACTCTTACTCATAAATAGAAATTCAAACATCCTAAAGAAAATATTATCAAACCAAATTCAGCAATGCATGAAAACCACAATACATTATAATCCAGTTTGGTTACTCTAAGAATATAAGATTGTTTTAATTCCAGAAAACCAATTACATGCATTGACATATGGTTAATTATTACCATATCAAGGGATGAAAACCATATGATTGTTCCGGCAGATACAGAAAAAGATTTACTAAAAGTCAACATAAATTTATTATGCAAAGTTCTTAGCAAACTAAGAATAGACAGGAATTTATTTAACCTCAGTAAATGTCATCAATTAAAACTACACCAAATATCATGCTTAAAAATGTAATGTGGAAAGCATTCCTTTCAGGTTAGACATGAGTAAAGTAACCTTATAATTTATCCAAACCAGGGCACTTTAGTTTTTAATAAAACTATAGACTTGGTTTAGATTTAGCCAGTCTTTCTACCAATGTCCTTCTGCTTCAGGATTCAATTCATAACCTTATGCTACATTACTTGTCATGTCTGCTTGGTTTTCCCCTTCAATCTGTAATAGTTCCTCGGGCTTTCTTTGTCTTTCATGACTTTGACACTTTTGAAGAGCACTGGCAGTTGCCTTGTAGAATATCTCTCAAACTGGGTTTCTCTGGTGCTTTCTCATGGTTAAAGAGAGACCATGGGTTTCAGGAAGAAAATCACAGAGGTAATTGCAATGTGGTTTGCAGTTCCTCTCTCTTCAAGAAGTGAAGTCTGTATCTTCTACCTTAAATCTGAGCTAGAATTGAGACTTGCTTTGGACAATGGAATGTGATGGAAAGGATGTTGTGTGAATTCAGAGCCTAGATCTCAAAAGGTCTTACATACTGTTGCTTGTTTTCTTGGGATACTGCCCAGCTACCATGTGTACAGGCTTGGGCTCCCCTGTTAAATGACTAGAGACTGCATGGAGCAGAGGCATGTCTGCCAGCCAAGGCTATCTTAGACCAGACAACCCCCAGCCAACCTATCAGCCGACTGCAGGTGCATGAGTGAACAGTCATGACAAGAAGAGTTGCCCATCTGAGCCCCGCCTAAATCATTAACACCAACTCATTATCTAAGTAAGTGGTTTTGGTTTTAAGTCACTAAGTTCTGGGGTTATTACACAGCAAAAACGAATACACTTGCGTTCCAGCCTGCAACTGTATGGTGTAGTAAATGAACATAGACTTTGGTGTCAAACAGACCTACCTTTGTTATTAGCTGCGTGCTTTGGGGGACTCACTTCATCTGATTCATTTTTGAAGTGGGCATAACAATTTCCACACAAAGATCAGAGTAACTAAGACAACTCTAATAAAGCTAGCAACACAGAGCTTAGCACATAATAGATGCTGTATAATTGAGGTTCTGTCTAAGAACCAAGGTGATACCTTCTTAAAATTCAAGGTGTAGGAGGTACCATTCTTCTGGGAACCAAGTCTTCTGTCACTGATTGTGTGTCATTTGCTTTCATTTGTCAGAGAAAATATTCTTTAAACTATATCTTGACTATTTTCATTACCAGCAATTTCACTTTGCACTCTTCAACTTCTGTTTTCCTAAAGACACAGATAAATAGTGTCTATCTCTGCAAGACGTTTGACTGATGATAACCTTGTTGTTCTGCACTAGAGATCTCTAGAGATCTGGGACACAAAGTTCTGTATGCACAAAGGCATAAAGTAAATCCTACCCATTCTTTAAAACAAAAGTTATCATCTTGCCAAATGCTGTGGAATTACATAATTATCAGTTTTGCTTGTTAGATAATTGTGCTTCTTAAATGCTTTCCTGAAAATAGCCCTTTAAAATCTGCATTTGCTACCTTCTCTGACTTAAGTATAATTCGAGGGGGATTTGTCTACATTTTCTTATTGCTAAAATACTGTAAAAAACAACATTACTAAAAGTGAACCAGAAAAAAGTTAGGACTTTTTTTTTTCTTCCTTATTCTCTTCTCTGACACAGAAGAGGCTGTTTCATTTCCCTGGGTCTCATGTTCTCCACCCACTCTCAGTGTAAGTGGGATGGTCTAAATTTCATGCAAGACTTGCAGAATTCTTGAAATTTCAAACTAGGAAGATTCTATGCAAGTGTAAAAGACAAAGACAAGGACTCATACAAACGACAATGGATATTAAGATGGAGCCATGACTGCCTTGCTCGCAGATTGCAAAAAGAGCTGTGCTTCAGTTGTTTTTCTTTTTAACATGCTTATTCAGGAATTTATTGCTTTTCAATTTAAACCACTCATGGGGATTTGGACCAAGCGATTTACCAACTTTAGGTTAAATAACCACAATTTTTAAATATTACAAAGCATGATATTAAAATCAAGACTGATAATAAATAAAATAGATCAGCACCAAGAGGGAAAGGAGTATACTTTTTTTGTTTTTTGTTTTCTAAGCTATCTATATCTGTCAGCTTGAGCAACAGATCAGGCTGTCTGACCAGCCGTTTTCTTCCTACTCCTTTTAGGCACTCAGGACACAGCTCCAGGATCTAGCTCCGCTAGTTGGTTTGGATATTGGAGTTGCACTATCACATAGAAGTTATGGAGCAATTTCTTGCTGAAGACCACACTCACGCAAAGTCTGTTAGGTCGACAGTTACATTGCACTCAGAGTTCAGAAGGGTTAATGTTTGATTTTGGAAGAGAATACCACTTGCTTCCCTTATTCTGTACTTGATTAATTTGGCCTGGGAAAGAATTTCTTCACAGTCTGGTACAATGTTTGAATGTGACTTTTAAATGTGCCCATTAATATGATATTGACTTCTTTTTGTGATGGAGAAAATAAAGTGTTAAAAAATTCTACTCAGTGATAGATTCATTTGTACCACAGCTCAACCTCCTTATGAAATTCTGATAACTTATATTTGATATTTACAACTGTGATATTTTAGCCCTGAAGTTAAAAGCTTAGCCTCTCTAAGATACTGAATATATCACTGACACTTGCCACTTGGAATCATAAAAGAAGTCTTCTCTTATGGCAAGGAAACACCATTTTTATAAGCTCGTCTTTGTCTCCATAGTTTATGTAAACACACTTCTGACTGTAATCATACTTGAATGTGCGGAAACCAGAGTTGTTCTTGTTGACCATTTCTTCTTGGAGCAACTGAGAAGGCAGACACCTGCTGTGATTTGATCCAGGATTTTCACTGTCTCCTTTGATATCATACTACGGCCAAGAGGTCATGTTTTTGACCACTGACTGTTCTCTGTCACTAAAGCTGTATATGGGTTGGCCTGCAGGAGCAGATTCTTAACTGTATAGGAACATTCTTTTTTGCTTCTTGTGTGGCTGATGTTCCATCAGCCCTGACCTTAACGCTTGTTTTCCAGTTTACAACGCAACACCCCAATCTTTTCTTGTGGAGCCCAAAGGCATTCAGCACTTCTCCCTTATACATGTGACATACATGTCAAGTATAGGATTATATTTTGCAATACTTGGTTCAAATCTAAGATGAAGTCACTTCTATCACACACACTTATAATACAGATTGCTCTTTCCTGTTGTATTCCGCTGATTTTATGTGGCTTTCCGTATTGTCATTGGAAGTCATAGGGGACTTTTGTCAATAGCATTTTCTGCTTTCTTTCCAGGCGTGACTCTTTCATGATGGTTGTGACTGGTTTTATGGGATATTTTCTTCTGTTTTTGCTGTGAGGAGTGTAACTTGGAGTGATGCACCCATTGCTTTAGTCTTTTTTTGTCCATTAATTATTAATTTATCAGTTTTATGCTGGAACAATGCTTTATTCTGGGGGTTGGGGAAGTCACTGGATTGTCTATAACTATGGCTGTGTCAATGTGCGTAGTTTGAAAAATGACAAAAAGTATAGGTGATTTCCTGCCAGTTTTTGACACAGTTTCAAGATAGACAGCTCCTGAGGATCAGGGTTAGTAGATTGCTGATCCAGGGATTGTCAGATTTTATATCTTATCTGTTGAACTTCCAATTGGCTTAAAAAAAATAAACAAAACCAAAAATCTTATAACTATGTGAAATCACACATTAGTTCTAGCATTATTCACTTGTTCTGGCACAGACAGATTAACATTTACTACTTCTACTGGAATCTTCTTCACTATGTACATTTAAAACATTATTTAGAGTTGCAACGTTTATAATACTATTTTCTTTACTACTTTTAGGTTTCTAGAAGAGACTTCATGTGACTGTGAAAATTTAGTAGAAATAATAATATAATCATCCCTTAAATGAACAGAGCTCTGTTGGAAATTTGAGATGCTCTGTCAAGATGGTAAATTACCAATTTTTAAAACTTAGGCAAAAAAGATTACCCAAGATTATATTAAAAAGTCATAACATCCAAGTTAGAGGCTATAGCATAGTGACTGAGTGTGACTAATCACAATCTGTGGGTTTCATGCCAATGTGACGCCGGAATTATGTCTCGTATGGTGGCTAACAGAATTTAAAAACATAATAAAGTTAAAAACTAAATTGGCTTGAGAAATTGCCTTAAATTTTATGAGCCAGGTAACTTCTCTGATATCATATCAACATTCTATATATCACACATGTACTTTAAGTTTATAGTCTAATTAATCAACACTACATCTTTTAGAAAAATAAAATCATAGAACAATCTTTCATAAAGATACTGTTATTCTTAATTTTTTTTTTTTTTGAGACAGAGTCTTGGTCTGTCATCAGGCTGGATTGCAGTGGCACGATCTTGGCTCACTGCAACCTCTGCCTCCTGGGTTCAAGTAATCCTCCTGCCTCAGCCTCCTGAGTAGCTGGGATTACAGGCGCACACCACCAAGGCCATATTTTAAGTAGAGATGGGGTTTCACCATGTTAGCCAGAATGGTCTCTATCTCTTGACCTCGTGATCTGCCCGCCTCGGCCTCCCAAAGTTCTGGGATTACAGGCATGAGCCACCGTGCCCAACCTATTCTTAATTTTTTAATTAGATTGTGGGTAAGGGTTTCTGGGGTGGGGGTCACATCAATCTTATTTAAAATCTATCTGACTGGGCATGGTGGCCCATGCCTGTAATCCCAGCACTTTGGGAGGCCGAGGCAGGCAGATTGCTTGAGCCTAGGAATTCCAAGATCAGCCTGGGCAGCGTGATGGAACCCTAGATCTACAAAAAATACAAAAATTAGCTATGTGCGGTGTTGTGCACCTGTACTACCAGCTACTTGGGAGGCTGAAGCGGAAGGATTGCTTGAGCCCAGAAGGTCGAGGTTGCAGTGAGCTATCAGCCTGGGTGACAGAGTGAGACCCTGTCTCAAAAAAAAATTGATCTTACCCTACTGTCAGTCACTGTTCATTATTTGTAATGATCTTTGTGTCCTTGGTGCCTGGCATAGCATCTAGAACATAAAAGATGCTCCTGAAGCCCTCAATAATTATTTATTTGATGAATAAATAAATAACTGATCAGGCAGCGAGGTGTGGTAGAAGGAGCAAAGGCATTCCAGTAACTAAGGAGCACTGTATTCCAATAAAACCTTACTTCTTAAAATTGTCAGTGAGCCAGATTTGGCTGCAAGGGTCATATAGTTTACAGACCCCTGCCCTAGAGCAGCAAGTCCTTAAGCTAAATTTAAGAACTAGGAAAGCTCTGTTCACTTTCTCTCTGCTATTGAGAACACCACCCATATCTGAGGTGACTTCCAGTCCTTTGACATTAAGATGAACAGAAAGAATTTGTCCAAGGCCAACTGAATCATAGATAAATTTATTTTGAATTTTTATATAAGATAATTTCAGCCCATAAGATAAACATTTCTTCATAGCACTTGCAGTTTCAGTGTGTCCCATATATGGGCATGAACCATACCATATATATTTTGAAAATGGGCATGTACATACGCATGACTCTAACTTTGTATGCACACATGCCTTATTCTTATTGTTTACTTATTATCTCTTCTTTGTTTTGTGTTTTGTTTTAGAGACAGCCTCTGTTGCCCAGGCAGGATCACAGCTCACTGTAGCCTCAAACTCCTCAAGTGATCCTCCTGCCTTGGCCTTTCAAAGCACTAGGATTTCAGGTGACAACTACCATACCTGCCCCTCTTCTTTTTTTTTTTTTTGTTTTGAAGGCAGGCTTGGTAATTTAATAGAGATCACATATATTGTTATACTATGGTCTAGCTTTTTCATGTTTCAGTCCAGTTCAGTTTTCTAACTAGTATGTCTAAGTATAGGAAGTGTTTTGAGAAATGCTTATGCAGTTTTTAAAGTGTTATAGTATCCTATGATACTTGAAATCTTTCCTTGAATTTATTACTGTACTTAAGGACTTCAGAATATTTCAGGCTTTCCTCTTATTACTATTCTGCATTTGAAAATTGATCAGTAGTTTTGCAAAGGATTTTGTTTTTATTGCTATAATACAGAAACAATTATCTGCCTCTTGCTTTTGCAGCATGGAGTGCCATATTTGTGGGCATCAGGAGGGTCCAGATGGCAACTTTACCAGACACTGGAGATAAACTGATTTGTTTAAAAGCAGGAGCTTGCATCCAGGAAAAGTGGTAACATTTTTAGATATATTCCATAAACCACATCTACACACAGGCTGACACACAGTTATCTGAAAAAAGTAAGAAGAGAGATTACATGCATCACTAATATCCACAGGAAACCTCACATTTTATCTCAGGTAGGAGATTCGACTTTTTCCTTTCGCAACGTTTCACTAGAGTAAACTCAGGTCAAACATGAAGAGTCTGCCAAACCAGACTGAGACATTTTGGCTGACTGCAAGTAGGTAAGAATCACAGCTGGAGAGAATGCACCACTGTCTGGGTCAGTTGTCAGCATTGGGGAGAGATCAGATTGGCCATGATGTAGACATTTTAAGCACATTGGCCCACGCTATTTTCCCATCCTTCCGCTGGTGGTGGTGGGGCAGGGGGGACAGAATCGTTAATGGTGAACATCATGAGCTTGAATCATGGCTTGGCAGTTTACTTACTAAGAGGAAGGAATGTTTGAGAGAGGGTTGCCCAGTGGCAGAGTATGGAGCAGTGTATGGAGGAGATAGTGGCCAAGATCAAGCTGGAGCCCAGAGTATCTGTGGGAAAATGGTAGGAGATGAAGGTTGAGTGGTAGATAGGACTCGAGGTTGAAAAGCCTTGAAGATCTTACTAAGGGGTCTAGTTTTTAACTCTCAGGAGACATAAGACCACTGGAGGATTTTTAAACAGGGAAATTATGTAATTATATAGATCAGTATGGAGAAAGAGTTCCCTGACTCTAGTAGGGCTGATAATCTGGAAGAAAGGATGCAGAAGATGCAGCAGTATAAGATAGGAGATGCTTGGGGTGGTCTAGAGGGATGCAATGGGAGTTTCAATAAGGCAATGGGGGGAGGTAGGAAGAAAGAGGAGAGAACAAAGGATTTGGTGACTGAATGTGGGGTTGACAGTAATTCCTGGATTTGTGGCTTGGAAAACTAAGTTATATAAGACTGAGAATCCAGTAGGAGGGACAGATATGGGGGGAAAGATGATGAGTTTTGTTTCGGCTGTGTTGTAAGGGGTACCTATGAGATACCTATTGGAACTTTCTAGTAGGCAGCTGAATTGGATTTGGGAGAGATGAGATGAGATCCCTCTGAATTTACAGCTGAGGGATTAGATAAGATCGCCCAGGTTGAGTGTAGCAAAGTCAAGAATAAAACTGAGAGGTAACATTTAAGGAGTGAATGAAGGAAGACCCATAAAGCAGGAAAAATGCCTGCCTTGAGAAAAACGGGTAGAATCAAAAGTGACTGGTCCTATAAAGATCAGGACAGGAGAGAGTTTCAGGACTGGTCACTGCTGCAGTGAGATGAAATAAAATAAGACTGAATTGCGTTTACTGAGTTTGGCAGATGAGCGGTGTTTAGCAATCCAGTTAAAGCAGCAATGTGGAGAGACAGGGAAATTAGTCACATTGTAGCTGGTCTGAGGAACTCAACAGAGGTGAGGGAGTATAGATGGGGAATACAAAGTAATCTCTCAAGAAGTTTACCTGGGGAGGGAAGAAAAGAGATGGTGACATCTTGGGGTGGGGAGACACATAAAAATATTCTATCAACATGATGACAAGACTGAAGAAACACATTGCAAATCTGTTAGAATATCAATTTATAGAAAACTCAGAATTTTTCTCTTTTCTTGAAATCTTTCAATCTGGAGTCATCCTAGGTGATGTCATGAGATAGGGAAATTTTTCTTAGAGGCTCCATCATGCCTGTTGTCTAGCTCCATCCTCCAACCACTCCTACAAACACAATGGTATCCTACTCAGGCTTGAATTCCTGGAAATGTTTTCTTTCTTTCCTCAACAAAGCTTACCAGGTGTCCTGGATATGCCAGTCAATTTGCCTGCCATATGTAACTTCCCCTCCTGGCTTAAAATGTCCCATGCACAGCTTCAGAATGACTGTCATTCAATGCTTCTTCCTCTATCTTCTTTCCCACGGAGCCACGATTGTTTGGACCAGGGATGAACACCCATCCCAAAGCAGCCAATCCAGTGCTGGCCAATGATTTAAGTGGCCTGGTTAGAGTGAATAGGCTAGGCCAACTACATTCTCTCCTTGGAGAAACTGGATTCTGAAACAGCTATTGTGGGAGACATTTGAGAGTAAGGTCCTGAAGTGGTCACCAGTCAGCTCTTGGATGTATTTGACATTTCTTCAGATATCCTTAAAATGCCCTGTGCTCCCTGCCACTTAAAATAAGCTGCTTGAGTTTTGCTCATCTGCAACCAAAATAGTCCTGACACCTTGGCTAGACCATAATGACTATTGTTCCATTCTTTTTAGCTATGCTAAATGAGTTCCTAGTTAAGTGGCTTACTGTAAGCATGATGATTCTTTTCTCTCTTCTATTTTACATTTAAATGTTGATACTGCGTGTGTTCAATGTTTCTCTTAATATGAAAAAAAGTGTTTTCTTTTTTGAGTGAATCCATACAAATCATCATTTGACAGGTAATAACAAGGGATGACTCCTACTATAGCAACTCGAACATATAGTGATTTATTCTCTCTTAAAAAGGAAGCGCAAATTGAATGCTTTGGGGTGGTGTGGTAGCTTCATGATGTTAAGGGACTATGGGTTATTCTATGTTTCTGCTCTGTGATCCTTAGGGCTTGACTTCCACTTTTAAGGCCACCATATGACCTAAGTAAGATGCTGGGGCTCCAATCATCATCAATTATCATGTTAGCTAACTTTTGCTGCAATAATCTTGAGTAACAAACCAGCCCAAAACTCAGTAACTTACAACAATTGGCATTTCTTTTTGTCTCCTTCCTACAGGTCTGCTTCAGGCTGCAGGTTGGCTGAACTTAGCTATCCGTTGAAGTTTAGGTCTGCGTCATATTTCTCCACATTTATCTTGGATCAGCAGCTATCTAGGCTATTGGTAGAAGCCCATCTGGGCAAACCAAACCATGGAAAAACTTTTCAACCCCCGTTCACATTATGTTCAATAACGTCCCATTGGCCAAAATAAGAAAGATGGCTACTTAGCTAGGAGTGGTGGCATGCACCTGTAGTCCCAGCTACTCAGGAGGCTGAGGCAGGAGAATCGCTTGAACCTGGGAGGTGGAGGTTGCAGTGAGCCGAGATCATACCATGTGGACTCCAGGTTGGGCAACAAGAGCGAAACTAAGTCTGAAATAAATAAATAAATAAATAAGGCCTCACTTGCAGCCGCCGACCTGCCTCGCGGTGCTGCGGGCACACCTTGCTGCCACCCCACAGAAATGCTTTGGTTCCCCACAGTCTTTAGATGAGACCAGTGTCCAGGGTATTGGCTTGTCATCTCACTCGGGCTTATGACAAAGATGTAAAATTCAGTGCAGATGCCCGAGCCTTAATGCTTCAAGGTATAGACCTTTTAGCCGATGCTGTAGCCATTACAATGGGGCCAAAGGGAAGAACAGTGATTATTGAGCAGAGCTGGGGAAGTCCCAGAGTAAAAAAAGATGGTGTGACTGTTTCTAAGTCAATTGACTTAAAGAATAAACATAAAAATATTGGGGCTAAACTTGTACAAGATGTTGCCAAAAACACAAATGAAGAGGCTGGGGATGGCACTACCACTGCTGCTGTACTGGCATGCTCTATTGTCAAGGAAGGCTTTGAGAAGATTAGCAAAGGTGTTAATCCAGTGGAAATCAGGAGAGGTGTGATATTAGCTGTTGATACTGTAATTGCTGAACTTAAAAAGCAGTCTAAACCTGTGACCATCCCTGAAGAAATTGTGCAGGCTGCTGCAATTTCTGCAAGTGGAGACAAAGAAATTGGCCATATCATCTCTGATGCAGTGAAAAAGATGGGAAGAAAGGGTGTCATCACAGTAAAGGATGGGAAAACACCGAATGATGAATTAGAAATTATTGAAAGTTTCAAGTTTGATCAAAGCTATATTTCTCCATACTTTATTAATACATCAAAAGGTCAGAAATGTGAATTCCAGGAGGCATATGTTCTGTTGAGTGAAAAGAAAATTTCTAGTGTCCAGTCCATTGTACCTGCTCTTAAAACTGCCAATGCTCACCATAAACCTTTGGTCATAATCACTGAAGATGTTGGTGGAGAAGCTGTAAGTACACTTGTCTTGAACAGCCTAAAGATTGGTTTTCAGGTTGTGGCAGTCAAGGCTCCAGGGTTTGGTGACAAAGAACCAGCTCAAAGATATGGCTATTGCTACTGTTGGTGCAGTGTTTGGAGAAGAGGGGTTGATGCTAAATCTTGACGATGTTCATCCTCATGACTTAGGAAAATTTGGAGAGGTCATTGTGACCAAAGATGATGCCATACTCTTAAAAGGAAAAGGTGACAAGGCTCAAATTGAAAAACGTATTCAAGAAATCATCGAGCAGTTAAATGTCACAACTAGTGAATATGAAAAGGAAAAACTGAATGACTGGCAATATTTTCAGATGGAGTAGCTATGCTAAATGTTGGTGGGACAAGTGATGTTGAAGCTAATGAAAAGAAAGACAGAGTTACAGATGCCCTTAATGCTGTAAGAGCTGCTGTTGAAGAAGACATTGTTTTGGGAGGGGGTTGTATCCTGGTTTGGAGCATTCCAGCCTCGGACTCATTGACTCCAGCTCATGAAGATAAAAAAATTTGTATGTAAACAATTAAAATAACACTCAAAATTCCAGCAATGACCATTGCTAAGAATGCAGGTGTTGAAGGATCTCTGATAGTTGAGAAAATTATGCAACGTTCCTCAGAAGTTGGTTGTGATGCTATGGTCAGAGATTTTGTGAATATGGTGGGAAAAGGAATTATTGACCCAACAAAGGCTGTGAGAACTGCTTTACTGGATGCTGCTGGTGTAGCCTCTGTTAACTACAGCAGAAGTTGTAGTCACAGAAATCCCTAAAGAAGAGAAGGACCCTGGAATGAGTGCAATGGGTGGAATGGGATGTGGTATGGGAGGCGGCATGTTGTAACTCCTAGAATAGTGCTTGACCTTTATTAATAAACTGGGACAGGAAGTCCAAGGCAATGTTCCTCACCAATAACTTCAGAGAAGTCAGTTGGAGAAAATGAAGAAAAGGCTGGCTGATGTTTAAGAAATCGTTATAACCATCAGTTGCTGGTTTCAGTTGAGAAAATATATAATGGTTTACTGCTGTCATTGTCCATGCCTTCAGATACTTTATTTTGTATTTTTGAATAAAAAGACATTTGTACATTCCTGATACTGGGTACAAGAGTCATGTACGAATGTACAGCCTTCAACTTAAATCACTGAGGCATTTTTACTACTATTCTGTTACAGATCAGGATTTTAGTGCTTGCCACCACCAGATGAGAAGTTAAGCAGCCTTTCTGTGGAGAGTGAGAATAATTGTGTACAAAGAAGAGAAATATCCAAATATGTGACAATCTTTGTCTAATAAAAAATTGTTTAAAGTTAAAAACAAAACAAAACAAATCAGAAAGAAAAGAAAAAGAAAGATGGCCAAACCTAAAATCAAGGTGCAGGGAAGCACACTCCAAGTACCATAAAGGATGGGTTGTCTAATTCAATTGAGGAATGGAGTGAACAATTGAAATTAATAATCTCACCTACCACATCATTATATCTGGATACCAGGATGAAGGAAAAGGGACAAAGGAGTGCATGTGTCAGCCACATCAGCATTTGTAAAGGCATCTACTGAAAATCCAATACAATACTTGCAATTATATTTCATTGGCCAGAAACTTTTCAAATGGCCACTCCTTGCTGCAAGGGAGGCTAGAAAATGTATTGTTTTTAATTGTAGGTTGCAGTATGCTTAGCTAAAAAAAATTTTTTTAAATACCAGATCAGAAATGAAAATAGGTGTTGAGTAGGCAATTAGCAATTTCTTTGCCAGTATTCAACAAGATGCATCCCTCACTCTTGTGAAGTAATCTGATAACTTACGGTGTTTATTGTGATTGCTTGATATGTGTAGATATAGTTAATATTTAAATCGTGATAATCCAGTCAGTAATTAAACACTGAGATTGCTGCTTTTGCAAGGAAGAAAACACAAATCATCTGATCTCTCCTTTACAAAACTTAAACCTTTTGTTAAAACTCAGTTTATTTAACTTTTATTTTCTCCTAAAACATAAGTGATAGGGCCAGGAAGAGTGGCTGTTAAAGAGAAAAGTAAGTGCTTTTAAAACGAAAGTGTGTAGGCATCTCAAGGACACTTGTCTCCCAGAGAGATTTCCAATAGGTTCTTCCTTCGGGTTTTTACTCAAATGTTACCTTTCCCAACCACTCTACTTATGTAAACACATTCCCTTTGTTTTGGTTCAGTTTTCTTCACACTATTTATCACCATACTTTTTTATTTTATTATCTGTCTCCCCCTACTAGAAGGTGAGTGACTTGAAGGCAGGGCATTTGTTGTGCTCACCATTGGTGAACTGGATTGCTGAAAATGGTCCTTGTTGATGACTTCAGAGTACCTGGCCAACAAACCAGCTAGAACCAGGAGTTATTTTTCGCACAGCAGCATCATGGGGCTATCGCAGCCATTTTGGAACCCTGAGGCAACAAGTCTGAGGAGAAAAGGCAAGATGTTGAAGGTGGCCATGTGGAATCCTGGAAAGAAACTGAGCCCTTAACGTCGTCCCTGAGCAGCTGAACACACACAGAGGAGTCTTCTTCTAGGCTTCTTGTTATGTGTGATAAAGAGAAAGACAGCCCCTGCCATCTGGGAGCTGGTCTGGTTCTATCAGCTCGGCCTTGGCGTTCTGTTGAGCATAAACAATTTCACTGAAGAGCAACATCAGACCCAACAGACATGACCACTTTGTGACTTGATTGATCAAGGTAAAAGCCAGACCACTCTGTAATCATGTCAACGGTCCTGTGGAGAGAAGGGTATGGCTGATCCAGTGAATTCATGATCTCTCGCAGGAGAGGTCTGGGAGCCAGTACCTGGGAATATGGGTCCCCAGACCCCGCACTGCAGACCATGAGGAACAAGTGTGTGGTGTTGGGAAGAGGTACAACAACCCAAGGGCCATCGAGCTGCCTTCAGATGGTACCAGGAAGCCACTAGCTGGAGGAACGTTTTGCAACCTAAGTCTTTGAGACCATGGGTGTGGACCAGAGTGTAAGCAGGTCTCCGAATTTGGGGGGCAACAAGGGTGTTAGAGTAGGACTGCCCTGGGACCTAGAGTTAGTGTGTGCAAGTAGCGGGAATGGGATAGGAGAAAGGGAGTGGTGTGGAAAGTCTGGCCCCTGCACTGCAAGGAGGCACGAGGATGGCTGGTGGTCCTGGGGTCGCCTTTGGGCTGCCACCCATCCACAGAGAACAGGGGTAAAGCGCAAGTTCAAAACCCGGCGCAGCCAGGTTCCACGGCGGAACTGCGCGGGGAAGGAGAGCAGAAAGGCTGGACTCCGCGGGCGGGGAGAGGAGGGACCGCTGAGGTGTCCCCGGGGACCGCCTTTGGGCGCTCACTGGAGAAGCGGGGGCTGTGGGAGCAAGTTCAAAGCCCGGCCCCGCCCGGCCTCCAGAGACAGGAGCGGCGCGCACGGCGGGACCGGCGCAGAGAGGGCGGCTGCGGCTGGTGCGCGGTTGCTAAGCCCCGCGCCCCCGGAGACGTTCCCGGTGGCTGTCGCCGGGCGCTGCGCTGCGCGGTGCTGGCGGGCGGGCGGCGGGAGGGAGAGAAGAGGGAGAGTCGGCGCGGGCTTGTAGCTGCTCATTGCGCCCCGCCTTCCCGCGCCTGCTCAGCCGTCGAGCCGCGTCCCAGCGCTGCCACCTCTGCTCCAGGCTCTCCCCGACCCGCCGCCGCGCCATGCCCGCCGCTACTCCAGCCCAGCAGCCGCCGCCGCCCCCAGCCCGGCCAGCCCCAGCTTGCCCGGCGCGGCCTGCCCCAGGTGAGTACCGTGCGCTCCGGCGCCGACCCGTACTGGGCGCCACCTTGGCGGAGGCGGGAGGACTGGTTCGCCCTGATTCTGGACCCCGCTCCGTGCGGGATGGAGCAGCAGTGCCAGACCCCCCGGGGGTGTACGAAGGACGGTGTGTGTGCGTATGTGTGTGTACGCGTGAGTAAACGCGCGCGCGTGCCAGTGTACACCACCTGAAACTCGCTTGCTAGGGGGAATAACGCTGTCCGGAGCTGATTTTATTTCCTTCGCCAGCAGGGGGGCCCTTCCTGGGAAACGCACTGGGCGTCTTTCAAGGTGCAGGTGTGGTGAGGCTGCAGAAGGGAGAAGGCGCAGGGAGGGAGCTGACATTTATTGTGCAACTCAACATGCCAAGCGCTTCACCTAGAGTTAACTTTATTTCATCCTCTCCCCAAATCTGGAAAGAATGGAATTATCCCCATTTCTCAGATGAGAAAACTGAGTCCCACAGACCTCGTGCCTTGCCCAGAGTCACACGGCTCCATAGCTGCGGAGCTGGAGTTGGACCCAGTTCTCTAGAGGTCTCTGACCCATCTAAATGACAAGACCCTCCTTAGAACTAAAGAAACACAGAAGAACCAAAGATGATTAGGAAAAAGGATGCAGGCAGAGCATTAGGGAATTAATATAAAAAAAATCTGAGCTCGTGAAATATCCTATCAATTAATTTCAAATATAGGACCACATTTACACTCCTTTCCATGTCTGGCTCTAGGGGCGAGGTGTGGTATGGAAGGGAGAGGGCTGTGCCAGTGCTGGGCAGAGGCATCTGGGGACACCTTTTCAGAGTATCTGCCTGCTGGGAGGGGAGAAGTGTGTGAGAACTTGTGGAGGGAACTCGGTTGTTATTCATTCCTGACAATTGGTCATTCCTCCACCTCACCCCCTCCTAGTTGATTCCATTTCCTTTCCTTGATGTATTGTCCAAGATGACAGCTGTCAAATTGAAGTGGGGTCCCACCTTCATCATTGGCTGTCATAAAACCTTTTGGCATTAATTAGGTGGCCCTGCACTTTGATGATTGTATTAGGAGCTGTGAAGTGTCTGTGTTACTGCTTACAGAAGAGATCTGTTGGGCTGATGTTGAGCTAATGATCTCAATCTATGAGGCATCTAGAGCAACAGACAAGCATTGTGCTTATCCTTAGGACAAAGTAGCAAGAAGCAAGACCCTCAGGAAGAAAAAGAAAAAGAGTATTGGGTTTGCCTCACAGCCCAACTTTAGAAAAGCATTTCAATTTAATATTTGAATTGCTTCACTGGAGAAAGAACAAAGAGGGACAGAAAGTGATTTCTGAAAGATGCTCTGTAGCTCCTTCCATTTAGGTTTGAAAGATTTTTGAGTCATGTTCTTTTATGGTGAGCTTTGCCATCTTGGTGCACATTGGTGCCCTGGGTGCCTTCACTTCCAATTGCCAGTCCCTCCATCTCTTTTTTGGAGGATGATCCTTGGGCTGCAGAGCCTATTTTTGTAGGAACTCAAAACAGGGAGTCCCCGGGAATTTACATCTCCCCTGGGGCAGCCCCTCTTCAATGACTGATGGGTGCTGGAGTATAAATAGTCCAGCTTCTTTGCCCTTGATCAGGACACTCTGAAGCATGACATCCTTTGTTTCCAGAGATTCAATGTGGAGTTGTGTCAAATTGACCTCTATGGTTCTTTGCTTGGCTTGTTTCCCTTGCTTGGCTTGCTATTTCTTGTTTTACTTCTTCACGTCCCTACCATTTTTTCCTAGGAATACCTCCTAATACACTTTCATAGGAATTCTTATCTCACGATCTGATTCTAAGGAATCCAGACAAAAACATGGACCCTTCTCACTGTCAATGTTTTTATCCTTCCTATGTTATCCAAATATGACTAATATTGGTCATAGGTAGCCCATGCTAACCTGTAGGGTGTTTTGTATGAATTCACAAAAGGTATTCCCTTCTGGGCAGATGGACCCCCATGCCCAGGCAACGAATTGGCAGGCAGGTGTTCAGTGTCCTCTAGGCCCCTGATCAGTGCATCTTTGGCAGTGCCCACAGTACTCAGCGGTCATGGTGGCATGGTGCTCAGAAAAGCAAAAAACAGAGTTGCTTAGTTGTCCCAGGATCTCGTTTCTTGGCTTCTCTTTTCTTCCCAAGAAAAAAATCCCCCAAAGAGGGATTTTACCCTCTTTTTTCCCCAGTTTTCCCCTAAATATTTTAATATTTCAGGCAGGTGTTTTGGTTTTCTTTGGACAAGCCAGTCTTAGTTTCTTTCTAAAGCCAACAAAGGGGAGGAAAAGGGCTGCTTTGGCTCGGGGAATCTCAATCCTGCAACCTACAGGAGGGTGGTGGTGCCTGGTCAGAGAGGGTAGGTAGGTCTCCACCAGCCTCCAGGGGCTCTCAGAGGGGACTTGTCCTGATGGTGAGGTTACTGGGTGGGGGCTTGGATGGGCTGCTTTTGTTGGAGGCTCTTGCTTGAAGACATTTTCCTTTCCTTGGATCCAGGAGGCTCATTGTACCTGATCTGGCATCCTGAGATTCCTCACCTTTTCCTTTGGTAGCCTCTCGATAATGTCTAAATTTTGCCCGTCTGCTGGTGGAGCAGAGCCCCTTTTGAAGATGCATATGTGGGGGAGTTCTTTGAAAAGAATGTTTTTGTTAACTGCTTGGTAATGTAGGTCAGAAGAGAGAAATCTAGGGAAAGTGAAAGAGTGGGAAGAAGACATCTGTACCGGGAATTGGGGAGGGGAGTTTGGCTCCATCCCCAGAGTTCTGAAGCCTCCTGGTGACCTGGGGCAAGTCACTAAACTTCTCTAGGAACCTCAATATTTTCACCATTCATTTAATAACAATTGTCCAGCCAACCTCAGAGTGTTCTTTGATGATCAAAAGGGGAAATATTTTAATGAATTCATCCAGTAATTATAGAGGAAGCCTGTAAAATCTTTATACAGAGACAACTGGCAATCCCTTGGGGACAGTAGTGTATGTAGAGGCATCATGATGTGGATAGCAAGTGGTAGAATAGAGATAATCACCAGATCAGTGGTTTCCTGAAGGGACAGAGAAGTCTCCAGAGCTGCTTGGGCTGTTTTTGAAGGCTAAATGTTGACAGAATTTTGCAAAGGGCAGGGTGTCATGTAGTGTGTGGTTATGGGGGTGAGTCCATCAGAACTGCCTTCACATTTGGGCTCTGACCCCTCAAGCCCATGTGATCCTGAGCGAGATACCCAACTACTCTGAGCCTCAGTTTCCTTATTGGTAAAATGGGCATATTCAAATTGCTCTGAGGATTTAGTGATGTAAAGCAATTACCAGATATTATTACAAATGGAAAGTATTGTTATTAAAGTTACATTTTAGATGAATGGATTCTGTTTGGCTGCCTGGGGCCAGTACTTTTCAAATATGACTGGACATAATGGGGATCTTATGAAAATGTAGATTCTGATTCAGGAGATCTGGGGTGGGGCCTAAGATTCTGCTTTTCTCCCTAGCTCCTAAGTTCTTGTAGATGTTGTTTCTTTAGGGACCACATTTTGAGTACAAGCCCCTAGGCTACTCCCTCTTGGGTAAAATCTAAGTCCTTTGTGGGAACTGAAGAGCACTGTGTTTGGAAAGATGATGAGGAGGGTTCAGGCCTCCTAGGCAGGTCTGGCCTGGAGCTGGGGTAGAGATAGCTAGTAATTGCTGCTGTTGAGTAGGATGTTCCTACTGGGTAGGTAATGGATCAAACCCAACTTCCTTCAAATGCCCAGGACCAGCCTCCTGGAGGAAATTCTTTCTGGCCAAATGGCCAAATACTGCCTACTTTTGCATGCTGGCCCTCAGGATGTAGAGATGAATAAGCCATTGGCCCATCACTGCCCCTGCCACAGCGTGATTGTGGGGAGTGGGTAAGGAAGGGTTAGACATAGAAATGTATGATTATGACATGGTGAGGTGAGCACTCTGTGGCGTTAGGGTAATGGAGAGGCAGGTAAGAGAGTTAAGAAAGGGAGGAACACTTCCTGGTGGTAATTAAATCTGAACTGGGTTTTGATGGATGAATCACTGTGTCTGGGATTGGAGGAGGGCAGGAAAGTGTGTGGAATAGTATTCTAAGACTGAGGAACAGCATGTGCAAAAGTAGGATGCCATGATGAAACAGCTTGGTGTGTTCAGGTCATTGAACTAAGAGTTGTTTGGAGCATAGAGTGTGATGGGGAAGAGTTGGTCAGGGAGCAGAGCTCAGTTCATGAAGCAGTATTAGTCAGGAGGATTTTCTAAGCTTTGCTGCAGTAATAAATCAACTTCATCATCTTGGTAGTTTAACTCAACAAAGGTTACTTCTCACACACAATGTGTGTCCCTCACAGGTCAATTTATAGCCAAGTTGACAGAGCTTCTCCCAGCTTTCAGCCTTGCCATCTGGAAAATGTGGCCACTGTAGTCACCAGTGCAGGAAGAGATAGTGGGAGAGTGTCTCTCTGGCTCCTCTGGAATGAATGCAGTGTTGCTTTTGTCTACAGCCCATTGGTCATCGGTCAGAACTAATTGTGAGAGGGCTGGGAAATAGGGGATGGGGGCTGGGATGGAAGAAAAAGTCAGAGAACATCAACTCTCCCACATATGTCTTGTTATGAAGCTTAAGCCTCACTCTGAGGCCACAGTTTCTCAAATAACAGTGGTATGGGAATTCCTTTAAAGGAAAAAAATTCTTGTAGATTCCTAGTGTTGCTTAAATTATTTTTATTATAATGCAGTTTGGATATGTAGTAGTTTTAAATGAGTCTAAACTCTATACTTAGAGCTCTCATATGACCACATAACCAAAGCAAATATATAAATAAAATATCAACACAGCTACAAGTCAAATACATTTGGATTAACTTCATGAATTAATGCTCTTATGAAGTTCTAATGAAGTTATTTTTGCTAAAATGAAATCCCTATTTCTGGTTATAACAGCTGCTGTTCAGGTTCTTAGGAATTTGGTATGCAGTGTGCCATGCCACAAGGTTGTATGATGGCTCAATTTTCTCATCAGTTTCCTCTCTATACACTAAGCCTGATTTGTTATTTTCTCATTAGCCTATGATAATTAAAATAATGTTCCTTGATGCCAGTTGTCTCAGTCTGTTTGTGCTGCTGTAACAAAACACCTGAGGCTGGGTAATTTGTAAAGAGCAAAGATTCATTCCCAACAGTTCTGGAGGCTGGCAGGCCATGATTAAGGCACCTGTAAGCTTGATGTGTGGTGAAGGCTCATTCTCTGCTTGTTGCTACACGCTCCAAAGGGGATGGATCTTGTGTCTTCACACAGTGGAAGGAATAGGAGCCAACAAAGGGCCTAAGCTAGTTCTTTTCAGCCCTTTTGTCGGTCACTCATCCATTCTGTAAGGCAGAGCCCTCCTGACTTAATCACTTCCCCAAAACACCTACCCTTCAATATCACCGCACTGCAATGGGGACTAAGTTTTAACATACGAGTTTTCTTGGTTATTCAGAACCATAGCACCAACTACAGTATAAATGCAAGAGTACATATGGTGAAATTATGTGGTAGCACTTAGTCATAACATGGCCATTCAGATGATCCAGAATATGTTTCTATTGATTCTTTAAACAAGGTGATCATGAAAGTGAAAACGGAAAGTTAAACAAAACACAATTTTGAGAACTTGTGTACCCTCCTAAAATAGGTTTGAGGATCTCCCGGAATTTGAGAAACAGGTGGAAAACTACTGGAGTGTTTAATGAAGGGGACATAGATGTCCAGCTTTATGGTTTAGAGACATCACTTTTCCCAGGGTGTGTGGAGTGGCTGAGGGGGAGAGAGAGGAAGGCCGAGACAGCAGAATCTGGGGTGGCTTGCAGGTAGCTGAACTAAGATGTCATGAGGGCAGGTGCTCAGATGTGGTTAAGGGAATGGGAGAGAGGAAGCATGGATTTGAGAGACATGTAGGAGCTGGAATTCACAGGACTTGGAGGTTGACTGCAATGTGGGAGGGGATGGAAGGGAAGAGGAGTCAGGGATGACTCTTGGTCTTGGAGGTCGAGGGTAGTTGATGGTACCACTGACCAGGATGAGGACCACAGGTGTCAGATGTCCATGGCAAGAATGGGAGAGCTCAAGACCAGAACTGTGTTCTGCTGTATTTACCATCCCATCTTTTCTCATTGATGTAACTTTTCCTGAACCAGTTTCTGAGAAACTGCTGCATCTTGCAGTGCCTATTTTTCTTCTACGGGACATTAATTAGTGCTCATTAAGATGATTTGAATGGCTTTATTAGGTTTTCTATTGCGCTTGCTGCTTCTGTCCTGTAGGAGCAGATTCTGGCAATATTGCCTGATTAAGCACACCCTTTTTTTGTGTTCTATGTGTTCAAAGGAGGTGAAAAAAATTGAGAAAACTGTAGATGGTTCTGAGCTAGAAACTGTCATACCATATAATGTGAGATTAGTTTTCTGCCTTCAGTTTTTATTTTAAGAGCACGAACGATCAACTTTCCACTCTGTGTTTTTGGACAGAGATACTGAAAATTCTCTGAGGAATGAGTAGAGGTTAAATGATCTCTAGGTAGTTACATAAGAAGTGAAATGGAAACACTGCACTTTGGGGAAGTGGAGGGCAGAGAACACAAAGCCACACAGACAGACAAAAATTTCACAAACCGAAAATAAACCCCTGTGGTTTCTAGAGTGAAATCTCATGTTCATTAAAATTTTGGCATTAAATATTTAAAAATGTAACTTAGTATTTACCTTTTGTATAAATAATTAACCTAATGCACCAACTGATGGAGGAAGCAACATGAATAGGCTGCCAGAAGTGGCTTTTACTTTCTTGTTCCCACTTGAGAAACTTCTGCTTTCTCCTGGTCTCAGGCATTGTTTTCATAGCAGAGCCTCTGAGGCCCTCCAGGGAGATGTGGAACCTCCCCTCTTCTGAGTCTATCTGGAACTTGTGATAAAGGTTCTGTGAGAGAGGCCATACCTGTCACCCACCCCAGACACCACATGCCACTTGAGGATGCCACCATGTTTTTTCATCCCAGAATCCCCCCAAACTAGGAGGTCATTTCCCCTAACAGTAGTTTCCATACCCACAAGCTAGTCCAGGGCACCCTAGAGGAAGTATCTTTGGGTCTCAGGGTTGGTTGGAGGAGCAGATTTCCTAGCAATAACAGCCATGACTTTTTGCGAATGTCTCTTCCAGGAATGGGTTAGACAAGGCTGGTTATTCATTTTAACTCAGATGTTGTTTCGGTTTCAGAGGGCTACGACAAAATTCCCCTGGAGCTTGGGTCTCTCCATTTGTGCCAGAGACAGTGGGTCTTGCCAGATAATTCATGTGCTCCCCTTCTTTAGCAGATGCTATCAGTCCCTGTCCATGGTCCCTGAGCACACATCTTTCCTGTTCTGGTGGTTCCCACTGCAAGCCACTGCGACACTGTTAGACGGCTTTCTTTGGTTGCAGGGGCATGGTTGGTCCCCATCTGGTGCAGATACCCACAAGTGCTGGGCAGCTAATCTCCTGGGAGCAGCCCTCAATCACTAATGGAAGGGAATGGATGGATGAATATCACAGTTTCCTTGCCCCTCTGGAAGGATAACTCTGAGGCATGTTCTACCCAATCTCTCCAGAGGTTCCCAGGAGAACTGAGCCTAGGTTGCAACCTACTCTTTGATGCCACTGTCCTACTTCACTTCTCCACTCTCCTCCAGTGCTTTCTGGGATCACCTCCCAAATCAATCCATATCCGTGCCCCAGGCTGTGCTTTTAAGAGAGACCAAGGTGATTGGGGTTATGTGACCAGCTCTGGCCACTGGACTGTAGGTGGAAGTGCCATGTGTCACTTCCCATTCCAGGCAGTTGAAAGCCAGGATACCACCATTGTCTTTCTCATCTGCTACTCGGGCAACCTTGGAGGCCACGTGCTTTGAATGGAGGATCAGAGATGGAGAAAGCTGCTAGGTTTACACTGGGATTCATACAAGCAAGAGTCTTTTATTGTGGTAGCCCTAGAGCTTTTTGATATTTATCAGTTAGGGCACTTGTCTATCTGATATACAGTGTCACCCTGTCGTTTTTTGGGTGCCACCACTGATGTCAGCCCATCCTCCGCTTCTCCATCCTACACTGGTCCATAAGAACTCTTGGAATCTGCTACCCATGACCTCCTTTAATGCTTCTCATTTCCAAACTCCCCTCCTCTTCAGTAGTTTGATTAATTTTAATGCTTCTCATTTCCAAACTCCCCTCCTCTTCAGTAGTTTGATTAATATTAAAGTAAAATTTATGTTTCTGTATGGTTTTTAATTCATCTGGAAGTTATTTTGGTATTATTTGTGAAATAAGAATCTAAATTCATTTTATTTCCAAATTATTAATCAGTTGTTCCAGTGTTGAATAAAAATCATTCTAACCTTCCTTGCTAGTTTGTAATCACCTTTCATTATACATTAAATTCTCATATAAGATAGTATCTATTTTGGAGCTACAGTTTTTTTTCTTAAATTCTTGTGCAAGTACCAAGACATTGTAATTGTAGCTCTGTAATATATTTTACTATCTTCGTTACTCACTACTCATCTCCTTCCTGTCCTCCCTCAAAAATTGTATTAGTGCTTCAATTGCACAAAACCTACAAATTATAAATGGGAAGAACTGATATGTCTATTAGGCTTTTACATTCTGAAATGGACAGTCATTTAAATGGCTTTTCTAATTCCTCTCACAGTTTTGTAGTTTTCCTTATGTTGCTCATACACATTTTTTGTTAGTTACTCCTAGCAATTTTCTATATGTTGACATATAAATGTTATAAATTTTTTCATGTATTTTTCAATTTATTGCAGTTCTGTCAAAAGCTTGTATGTACATATAAGCTTCACTATACATATAGAAAATTCATAGTTAATATATATAATTAATGATTTTTTTTTTTTGCCTTATAGCTGACTACTTTCTAATTATATTTGGAAGTAAAAACATATAAAAACTATTTCATGAGCGTCCATGTACTCTAATTGCTTTTCCAGGTGGCTCAGAATAAACACATAGGTATGTCCTAGAATTGAAATAAGTTCATGGAGAGAGGGAAAGATGGAGAGAAAAGATACGTGAAGGAGTTGGCTATGTGGTAGCAATCATAGGTTTTCTCCATCACAGAACATGTGCAGTGTTACAGGAGCCATGAAAACAAATAACCTGGGTTCATTGTGGGTTTTCTCTTTGAGACATAATCTCTCACACATTTAAAACTTGCCTGTAGGTGTCTCTGACTGGTCCTAGACACTGCTAGCACCAAATCAAAGTCTCCTCCTAGATGACTGAAACTTATCAGTAATAATGTGTTTATGTTTTTGGTCTGGATAAGAAAAGATGATGTCAGAGGATGCCACCTCTTCAGTAATGTTAAAGACAGGTCTGGCAGGTCAGACTGTTTAGTGTAAAATAAAAGGTCACCACATCCCTAACTGGGGTCTTACCTTGTGTTCAAGTTAAGAAAACCAAAATCAGTGGACTTATTAATTTAAAAAGAAAAGAGACACAGAAAGAAATGAAATATATTAGGTTGAAGCTCCTTTTTCTTGGAGTCAACTGATGTCCAAGGGTTGTAGACCTCTAAGTCATCCGATTTATAAGAAAACTCTTTAGTATTAGCCTATAAGTATGCTATGCAATGGCTGCTGGGAACTTTTAGTGCCTTTTCCTTAATGCCATTAATATTAACTTAGAATCCAAAGAGTTGACCATTTTCTGCAAAGACTACATAACTGAAGATGTTTTACTGGTTTTGAAGATTATATTTTCCAAAGAAGTTCTGTAGCATGAATGAAAAACAGGAATACATACTCATATTAAGAAGTGGGGAACAGCTGGGCATCGTGACTCACACCTATAATACCAGCAATTTGGGAGGCCAAGGCGGGAGAATCATTTGAGCCCAGGAGCTTGAGACCGTCCTGGGCAACGTAGTGAGACCCCATCTCTTTAACAACAACAACAACAAAAATTAGCCTAGGTGGGAGAATCACTTTAGCCCAGGAGTTTGAGACCAGCCTGGGCAACATAGTGAGACCCTATCTCTTTAACAACAGCAGCAACAACAACATCAACAACAACAACAATTAGCTGAGTGTGGTGGCTCATGCCTGTAGTGTCAGCCACTGGGGAGGCAGAGGTGGGAGAATTGCGTGAGCCTGGGAGTTTGAAGCTGCAGTGAGCCACGATGGCACCACTGTACTCCAGTCTGGGCCACAGAACAAGACCCTATCTCAAAAAATAAATAAAGTAAAGTAAAGCATCTGAGAACCAACTGAAAGATCTGGAATTCCTATGTTCTCAGGAATGCTTGTTAGTTACTTGCTTTTCTTCCAGTTGCTTTGTCTGCATTACAAGGCAAAAACAGCAGAGGCTTCTTGGTTCTCTTTATGTTTCCTTTCTCGCTCTTTCTTCGTCATGAGTACAAAGTAGATGTCTTTATTAAGCTGTTTCCTTAGGAAGGAAAGTGGTGTTAGTGTTGAGTTGCAGAGGGCTAGGTAAGGAGACAGAGTGGGATCTTTGCATTTTGCTCCCAACATGTTCACCTGGCCACAAACGCGATGTGTAGGTTTTTAGATAGTTTTAAGTGAGCATGTTAACAATCAAAGAAAAAACATACATGTTGGATTTTTATTCTATTGGGAGGAGGGAGTGGTACTTTAAATATCTGCCCATCTCACAGGGAAAAAAAAGGAAAGTTTTATATTTTCTATGCTGCCTTGAATAACTGTCAAAAAACTCTCAGCAGTTTCTGGCTAGCTAGCTGTCTCCATCTGGAGGTTGGCATTGTGTTTTTTTAACCTACAATTAACTACCATCCGCTAAAAATTCAGCCAGTAATAGTCATATCCTTTCATAGCTTCTTAAGAATTTTTCTTAAATGTTCTTACAGTTCTTTTCCTACTCTTGACAATATCAATTTTAGTATAAAAGCTACAAAATTAGATGCCAGAGACGTCACTGATGATTACCATGAACTATTTGTTCATTGGCTCACATATGTTTATTATCTGCTACATGCCGCTGTGGTAGGCTCAGTACTTTTAATTAATTTAAATTTAAATGGAAAATATCCGTATGTGTCTAGCGGTTATGGTATTAAACATTGCAGAGCTCTAGAGACTTGGGGAAACAGGTCAAAACATCAAGTACATTGTCATTTCAATGGTGATATGTGCTATGCAGAAAGAAACCAGATTGGTGAGGGAGGGGGATGGAGCAATTTGAGGATCTTTCAGGTAAGGCCTCTTGGAGTAATGATATTAGGTCCATCACAGACCTGAACAAAAGCAGGAAGGATGTTCATGAGAGAAATAGTTTCAAGACACTCCAGGCACCTCTGGGTAATTATTTGCCGTTTGTTTTTAATGAAATAGGAGAGAAGGAATGTCTTCTACTTATGAATTCTAAAAATACCACAAAACCATCAGTGCTCATTCTTACTGTAAAATATAAAGACCTTTCATAATTTTGGGCAATGGTGAGGGTCTGGTTTCCCTGGAAGCAGAACCTGAGATGCGGATTCTTGTGCATGTGATTATTCTGGGATAGCTCTCAGGAGAAGGGAGTCAGGTGGGTAGGGAGTACGGCCAAGCCAGGAAGTGGTCTCAGCTGGAGTCACATCTCAGCCCCAGCCACAGGGAGCTCTGGAACATGCATTGTACCATGGAATTGTTCCACCCTGGGGTAAAGTCTGGGTCTTTTGTACCCCTCCCCACACCCGTGTCCATCAGTCATTGATTATGGGCTGTCTTTGTGAAGGCAGAGTTGCATGTGTGACCTCCTGGGTAAAGTGGCTCCAGTCAGCCAAAGTAACTCTTGGGAGACTTGGGCAGCGATGGGCTGCCAACATGTGTAAGAGCTGCAGGAGAGAGGCAGCCCTAGTAAAGGAATCTGGGTGGGTACCAATGAAATCCATGACAGTGTGCTGGCCCTATAGAATGTTGATGGCTGTGTAGCTTTAGACAAACTTTGGGGCAGAAATAGATGAAAAATCCTGAGTGCATGCTTGGATGATCACCCAGTAAATTCTGATGACCCAACCAATCGTCTGTTTTCATTGAACACTACTGTGGGTTTATTGGGTTCTTTCATGCAACACCTGTTCATTGCCAGCCTACCACATACCTGGTACTAGGTCTCTGTGTTTAGAATCTTGCCACGCAAGGCCCATTTATTTGGTAGACTCCATCTCAACAAATTATATGTATTTGGCAAATGCCATGATATAACATGCACAAGAAATCCTGAAGAAGCTTAACCACAACTCCTGCAGAAGCTGAAAGCTGCTAAGGTTTATCCTTATAAAGGCTCTGAAAGCAACAGTCTGTGTTGAAACATTTGCGTCTGATGCTTTCAAAAGGCTTAGATGCAGCAGTTGGGCTGTTAGAGGGAACTGTGTCAGTTTCTGCCCACTGAGATTGGCTTCTCAGCAGAGAAGCAGTTCTGCTTTAGTGCCACCACTGTCAATCTGGTTTAATGTGAGTGCTGACCATATGTGGGCAACCTTATGCCTGTCATCTCATTACAATCTTTACAGCTATCCTGGGAGGACGGGCTTGTGGGGGCCATGCAGGTTCCCATGGCAGTGAGGACTGCTGGGTGCTCCACCAGCAAAGATGCGTTGTACTCAGGATGGGTATTCGGGCCGCTGCTGAAGCTTTATGGGTCCAATTGAATGCCTTACTTCATCAGGGTGTTGGTACCATGACTTCTCTACTTTTGAATTAGAGGAAAACCAAACCCAGTCTGAATTCCCAAAAAGAAGAAAAGTTTTCACTTTAATCTGCTTTACCCCAACATCACTCTTCTTTGTTTGGAATCTTAATACACTTTGAGGAGTTGTTTTCTTTTTTTAGATCATCCCGTCTACAGGGATATCAGGGAAAAGCTCATCTGTTTATTGCCAGCTGCAGGAACACTGTGTGACTTAATTTTGCCCACTTGGATGTTGGCTGGCTTAACAACTAGGGCAGAGCTAAACTGAGGTTGCTTTGCTTCAGTGTTGATGCCTGTTGATGCGTCTGAGTGCTGCTCTGTTTTCTCTGGATGACCCCATGAGCTTAACATTCCATGTTATAAATGACACCTCTAAATCTGTCCATGTCATTGTTCAAAAACATTCAGTATCTGCGGAAGGTTTGTTTCGGTTCTTACTAACTGGTTCTGTGGCCTTGGGCTAGTTGCTTACCTTCTCTGGCCTCCAGTTATATTTTACAGCTGGGGAAACTGGGCTACTATCCTTGCAGTTCTAAAATGCAAAGATCTGCACCCACACAGCTTTTGCATCCCACACACATGTCCTCTTTAGATTGGATCTGTGGTGTTACTTTTGTTTACAAAAGATGCGTATTTCAACACAAGCAGTTTGTGAGAATTTTAACCAGCAAGTCTAATCATCGTGTAAATGACCATGTCTTAACTATTTATGGAATGTCCTTCCTCAGTCTGGTGGATGTAAACCTCCAATAAACAGCACAGTGGAGCTATTTAGCTTATTTATTTCTTCTTGAGAAATAAATTGAAAAGAAATTAAGAAGGCTGGGTGTGGTGGCTCACGCCTGTAATCCCAGCACTTTGGGAAGCCCAGGCAGGTGGATCACTTGAGGACAGGAGTTTGAGACCAGGCTGGCCAACATAGCCCTGTCTTCACTAAAAATACAAAAAATTAACTGGGCATGGTAGTACATGCCTGTAATCCTAGCTACTAGGGAGGCTGAGGCAGGAGAGTCGCTTGAACCTGGGAAGCAGAGGTTGCAGTGAGCCAAGATCGTACCACTGCACTTCAGCCTGAGTGACAGATCGAGACTCTGTCTCAAATAAATAAATAAAAAGAAATAAAGAAGAATTAAACATTAAAATAATTAAATTAAGAAGTAAAAGAAATTTATTTCTTCTTGAGAAATTTGGGTAATGTGTCTTTCATGGGATCTATCCATTTCATTTAAGTTGTCTCCTTTGCTGGCATAAAATTATTCATACTATTTCCTTATTATTATTTTACATAAACAGCTCCAGTGTTTCCCAAGTGTATCATCTCTCCTGAATATGAATGAAGGCTATATATTTTTAAAAACGTTTCTTTTCAAATTATTTTACTGGCTTGCCATTTAATTATGTGTTGGACATGGAGGTTGTCTTATCAAGAAGTCAAAATCATTTAAAACCACCTTCTGAAGAATCTGCAGGCTGTTTGCCTCCTTGTTCCTGTACACAAATGGATCATGGAAGTTTCCACCTCAGATCTCATTTATTAGACTGACCCCTCATCTGATAAACGAAGTGCAAGAGTCTTCAGATCCAGGCACTGACAGATGGTTCAAATATTCCAAGTATCCTTACACCTGTCTAAGATCCATTTAAGCCAAAGTGTGAAGATGTAGAAATGAGATTGATGTGCTTCATCTCTAGAAAAAAGGAGATGGAGTATGCTTTTAGAATGATTTCTGCAACCTCACCAGTAGGAATGGAATGTGGTGAGGGTCTGTCTAGCCTAGTGTATTTTAAAGTATTGCATGACACAGGTCAATGGACATTAGTGGGGTGGTGAGGGCCCTTAGGGTTTGATAACCAGGGAGGGAAAGGAAACTATGAAGTCTTGCGAATATCCAGTCAGCTGAAGGGAAAGTAGCCCCAGAGTACTTGAGGGCTCCCCTTCCAAATGAGTACATCCAAAGAGCCGCCCTGCATATAGCACTGAGAAAAGCAAAACTCTGCCCCAATCACGGTTACTGTGAATCTCCTCACTGCAACAGACAATTGGGATTAAATATTCAGGCCGCAGGAAACAGCAGCCTGGCCTGGGAGCCATGCCCTCTTGGAATTTTACTGAGTGAGCAATGAAGCCCCAGGGATGCGATCATGGGTGAGTTGGGAGAGTTGGGAGGAAACATGAAACCCGGGGTGAGACTGAAAGAGAAGCTGTCTCTAAGGAGAGCTCTGGTCAAAGCCAACCAGCATCAGATGTCTCAGAGAAGGACAATGCAGGGGACAGGGTGGCGGCATCTGGAGAAGCTCCCCATGCATTGGCACAAAGAGCTGCAGGTGAAGAGAATCCTGTTGGAAAAGGAAAGAGGGCCAACCTGCTTCAGAATTTATGGAAGAAAAGAAAAACCCAAAGGCAGCATGTGAAAAAATGACTGGAAAGCAGAAGAGTTCACCTGTAGGAAAAGTGGTCAGGTGGTTAGAGAGAAAGGTTATTGTTATGGTTGCTGGCAGGTCTGAGGCCTCACCAGCCTTGGGAGCAAATGAGGCCATGTTAATATTAATGCCTGGTGTGCCCTCTGCCAGTGTCCTCAGAGTCCCCAGGGCAGGATGTTACCTGTGCTCATGTACACTGTGGCTACTGTTCCGAATCCTTCCTCCTGTTCCCTGCCCCTGTGGCCCTCCTGCTGTTGCTATCTCCCCAAGGCCCCGCATCACCCTCCTCTGAAAGAAAGATTTTTTGCCTGTCAATCTGTCTTTTGTCAGTTTATTTGGCAGGGCCTCAATCATTTAACCTAAAGAGTAGAGGAAAAAAGGTTTGTTCCCCTCTAACAGTGGGCAAATTCTAGATCATTTCCTTTGCCACTTCCATTTGCTGTACTCAAAATCTTTTGTCAAGGGAACCATGGCTGGATTTTGTGTTTCACTGCACTGATGCCATGTTTTTATAACATATCACAAATTACTTATTAACTTTATGAAAATAACTACTTACAGGCAACTTGCACTCCCAAAAGGATACTCTGGAATTTCACTATATATCCTTGGTGCTCAGAGTGTGTCCAGGCCCAACAGCATCAGCATCACCTGGGACCTGGTTAGCAATACAGACTGTCAGGCCCCACCTAGACCGACTGAATCAGGACCTGCACTTCAACAAGATTTACAAGTGATTTGTGTGCACATGAACATTTGAGAAGCTCTGCTCTGTAGAACATAGTAAATTGGAAATGGAAGCTTCCAGTTTAACCACTTCAGTAGGATCCTCTAAGGAGACATGTCGGTGACAGCAGGGAAAAATTCAGACCTTGTCTGTCAGTCCTCTTTGTTGTCATGGGGTGTCTGTAGGGTATAACCCAATGTTCTGGGATCTCTGGAAAGAGAGGAAAATGCTTTCTGGTTTGCATGAAGCATGAGGATTTTTCAGACATAATAAAGCCAGCAGAGGAGGAAGTGGTAACTGTGATACAATGATGAGATGGGTGGCCTGTACTAGACAAGGGTGAGTAGGAAAACCGAGGGATGCGGGATGAGGATTATCGAGGGGGTCAGGGATAATCTTTAAAAGTGAGAAAAGGAATGTCCACTTAAAAACACTCTTGTAAACAACTGATGCAGTACATAAAACTCATGATAACCCCAAAGTTATCATGAGATGGAGCAGTCAATCACATCTTTAAATTTGCGAGTAGCTTAGAAAAAAGTATCAGGCATCTGTTAGGTGGGTTAGAACAAGGCCTGGCAAATATCTCTCAGTCAGAGACCATACAGGGTTCTGTGCCAGTATACTGGGGCGACTAAAATCAGGAGATAAAAGCCAACCCTGGACAGAGGCACTTCTGAGATAAGAGCAGGAGGAAGTCTCTTAAATTACTCTGTTTCTGATGTCTCAGTCAATGTCATGTTGGTAATAAAGAGGATAGGTAGTGAGGATGTTAATTAGAGATTGGAGTGTCATCGGTGATGACAGTCAATAAACAGCATGGCAGTTTCATTTTATAACCTCGCTCTTATTAATTTCTACAGCTTTGATCAATATAGACATGGGCCAGGCTTCTGAGTTACAAAACAGTAGCATTTTTGAGGCTTAGTGAGAGAGGCTTCATTCCAATTTTTTATTCGTTTACAAAACCTTCCTTGGGGTGTTGGCATAATCAAATGTAAGTTCACAAATGTTTCTCCGGCCTCATCTCTGCATATGAGCAAAATGAGTTTATTCCCAAACAGCCCCTGGAAAATGCCCAGGACAAATGATTATGCAGTGAAAAGTAAAATTATTTCAGCCAGTCTTTCTCTATCTTCCACAGAAGAAGAGACATGAATAGTCTCTCAGCACTGCATACTGAGGCCACAAGTGATTAATCTGGTGAAACCACAAAGAAATAAAAAGTTGATAAAAGGGAAAGTATTTTCAGGGGCACCTTTCTGCTAGGAAGAGGGCATTAATAATGTGGTGTTAGATGCATTGACCTTTCTTTTTTAGTCATCTTTTTGTTGTATTGAATATTACCAGATAGTTTAAAACACTTAATTCATTTCGTTTAGTACACATAATTTGTAAATGTTTACAGAGAGAGTATGTGTTACTTGGGTCCTATAGCAATTTTGATGATCTCTCATTTATTTTTCTTGTGTTATTATAGCTTTTTAGGAGCCAAGATGAAAATTCTGAAGTTAATACTGACCACAGACATAGGTTTCTTTGCGTTTTAATTAGACACGTGAGTTATTTTAAAATGACTTGGAAAAGGTAAAATCTCTTTAATTGTGATTTAAAAAGACAATATAAAAGAGAAATCTTTAATTTTTTTCTTGATGCTAAACTTGATTAGCAGCTAATCTTATAACAGAGAAAAATAATTATAAGTAATTAGACAGGAAACTGGGTTAATGTGACTTACAGTCACTCTGGTAGCCTTTCTAGCATAATTAAGTGGAGAGCTGATCATCATGGAATCAGGTTATGTTACTTTATCTAAATTGTGGCAGCAGATAAAAGACCCACTTTCTGAGCATCAAACCTATTAGAGGCAATAACGGAATGCCATGCTGGTGCAGTTACTGAGTTTATTGGCTCACCCCAGAATCAGAGCATCCTAGGATCGACGAGCAGAAATTCTGTTTATCTCCCCAGCAGACCTGTTTGCTTAGGTTTGCTGGAGTGTTTCTTTTATTATCCCATCCCTACTGGTTTTTCATTTCAGCCACTATGTGAATGACAAATTCATCCTGCCGAGTCACATTTAGCATCATATTCTCTTTGGCCTTGAGATGTACATCTACTTGGAGGAAATTCAAGGTTACAGGACTTATTTTCTTTATGAACAGGTGAAAAATAAGCACAAGTTGAGTGCTCACTCTAGGCAGAGCAATGCACTGGACATCCTCAGCAATGAGTAAGGCATTAATGCCATTTGGCAGGTGGTGAAACTGAGGTTCATAGGGATTAATTAACTTTCCCATGGTCACACAGCTAATAACAGCTTGTCAGAAGTCCTCTGGCCCATGGTCAGTGTTCTTTGCGCTAAAATGAAGCTTTCTCAACCTGAAGCAATGTACTGCTGTCCCCTACCTGTATTAGCCATTCTTCAGAAATGCTACTTTGTCAAATTTCCTGTGGTAGATGGATGTTTGTGATTATATTTTCTTTTCACCTCACTTATCTAATGTATTTAGGAGGTCTTTTGTGTGACGTTTACTGGTGCTGCAATTAGCAATGCTGTTATTTACAGTGAGAACTGGAAGACTGAAGCTAGATATTTGTGTTTGATGTTAGGGTTGGGAATTTGTTCCCCAAATCTTGTGTGCTTGCTCTCTGTATTGGGGCAGAGTTGGGAGGTTTGCATAAACCCTGGTCTCTGCTTTTGGAGAGCCTACAGTTTAGTTGAGAGGGAGAATGTTTACACCTACTAAGATGAAGTAACAATTAGCTGAGATGTGCAGCAGGCAAAACCACATCTTCCATATTCTGTGGTAGGTGTTGGTCTCAGGCATTCATGCTAAATTTTGCCTTAATGAATGAACAGGTCTTCAGAGGAGGGAGCTATCACTGCGAACTTATGAGGACAGAGAAAGTTTGGGAGTAGAGATGGGTCTTAGGCTTTACAAGATGGTGAGGCTTGGATGGGTGGGGAAATGGAGGTGGAGTGGGTTGGAATTGTGAAGGGCCTTATGTGTCAAGCAGAGGAATTTGGGTTTGGACCTCAAGGAGGCTAATAAGGAGCTACTGTAGGTTATTGAGCAGATGGATGGCTTATCAAAAGCAGTGCTTGCTCTTCTGTATGTGTGGGCTTAGGCATTGAGGAGAGACCCTATAAACATTTATATCTTGGTGTATTGAAGTAGAAGCAGCAGTTTTGTCAAGTCCAGGCCAATTTATGTTGCTGTAGGAAGTTAACAGAAAAATAAGGTGTTAATAAGAACATATTTTCCCTGTGTTACTTCCTGGGACGTGGCTGGCTTGGTGGCTGAAGACAGAATTAGCATGTTTAATTTTTACTATCTACGGCTTCATAAACAATTTACTGTTGATATAGGGACAGAATACAGATTATTATCCTAGATTATACAGGTCAAGTGAGTCTCCCTTATCTAAAATGCTTGGGACCAAAAGTGGTTTTTTACTTTTTTATTTCAAGGAGTTTTTTTTGGATCTTGAAATATTTGCATTATACTTACCAGTTGAGCATCCCAGATCTGAAAATCTGAAGTCTGAAATGCTCCAATGATCATTTCCTTTGGTAGGTATGTCAGTGCTCAAAAAGTTTGCAGGCTTTGGAGCATTTTAGATTTTGTATTTTTGGTTTTCGGATGCTCAACTGGTATGAGGGTGAGCCACATGAAATTTGTTTTTGATGGTTCAAAATTGGTAGAACTACCAGCAATTTCGTATGGTTCCATTTTACTGATTTTGTAAGTAAAGGTATCGCTGGAACTGAGTGGACTCGGGCAGGCCTGTGGCTTTCTAGTAAGGTTGATTGGGGTAGGTTCTGGACAGTGGCGCTTAGTGGGAGACTGAAAGTACTCTGTGCAGTTGTCCTGGGGCATGAGCATGTTCCTGGAGACTGAGCCCCAGGCCTAAAGGATATGCTGTGCTCTCCCTAATGTTCGTTCTCCCTGCCCATGGACCAGGCATTCAGAGTCTTCTTCTTTTTCTCTCTTACCTGTAAAGACTATTTTAAAAGAGGAAAGAGGTCTTGTGGAAGAGAAGATAAAAATCAGTGCATCCCAAGGTTGCATTTTCCTGGTGCTTCCCAGTAGCTTGAAGCAGTCATAGCTAGAAGAAGTGCAATTTCAGTAGGTCCCAGTTATGCTAAGGAGGTGGAGACCGAATTCCCACTTTTGCTGCAGACCAAGGAGCTTTTGAATGAGCTTGTGAATGCCTGGGCAGTGGAATGAGCATGTCTGATGCTGGTGTGGTGGAGGCTGAGCTGTTCTCTCTTTACATCCTTTTACAACATGCCCTGGGGTGGAGGCTGCTCTTATGGAGCCCATTCTTTGTTCAGGGATGGGGTGTTCCCAGGTTGCTCTCTTAACCACTAGGGATCAGGGCAAGCTTTGAGTTAGGGTCTGCTGAGATTGACTGAGCACAGAAATCCCAGAGAGCACATCCCCTCTTCTCCCTACCCAGCTCTGGGTACCATTGTGCCAAGTCATCCATTACCACACTCAGACTCTGTAATTCCAATGTTTGGGAACTTGAGCCTACTGGTCCTATTGTAATTTGGCCTCTTTGTCACTCTATGTCAACACTCAATACATAAAGCCCATTACTGTCAGTCCTGTTCCATGAGCACTGCTTTATGCCTCCCTGACATCCCATCTTGGACCTTTTAGGAGAGTTCAGGGGCTCTTCTGAACCTCATTCTATGCTAAATGTTCAAACATCCTTAAGGTATTCACTGAATGTTCCTTTGTCCTATTGGTTCTCCCCTGAGGATCCCTCTCCTATTTCTTCCCTGTAATGGATAATTCTTCTTTTCCAGGACTATAGATTTTGAAGGTAGAGCTCAGAATTTAGCTCCCCAGGTCTGCTTCAGAACTATGACTTTTCTTCCCTCCTATAACACCTTTCCTTAGCTGAGGCTTATATCATCCGGTGATACAATATACACCCTTGCTTTGCCACTGTCATATAGTGGCTGGCCATTCATTTCTCCATGTTACCAGTGTCTTCATCTCCACGTTGAGTCTTACCTTCATCTGTACTGACCTCAGTGGCCATGTGGACAACTGGTCCAGCCCTATGTCTTGGTTCCTTTGCTATGTACTGGGTGGCCTCCACCTCATCAGGTGTTGAAAGCCCAACTCAAATCTTGTCTTCCTACCACTCTTGGTTGCTCATTCTCCTGGTACTTCATTGGATTTCATTACATCCTCTTTATGCCTCTAGGTTTTCCTGGTAGGTCTGCCCTCTTGTGACCACAGCCAGTAGTTGATCCTTTGGGCCTCCCTATGCTTTTCCCACATCTGCTTGGAAAAAGCTCTGTCCAGGATATAGGCTAAAATCTCTTTCTCTGTCCCTATACTGAGTCTTCTGAGAAAATAATCAGGACTTCATTTACTTAGTCTGACAGTATGTATCAAGGATCCTACTGTGTGTGAAGCACATAAGAAAAACCAACAAGAACACCAGCCCTTTTGTGCACATGAGTTTGACGGTCACCTTCCTTGACACCCTTCCTCAGTTCCCCAACGCAGGAAATACAAGCTAGTATTCCTTCTGTAGCTCTCTTTCTTTCTCTCAACATCGGCTATCTCAGACAAAAATGGAGGCAGATTAATTAAAGAGGCTGTGAGAAGAAAGGGGATAACAGATGTCCATATACAGTTTAACTATAAATGTGATTGTTAAGCTCATAAATTTGTGGCGTGTGGGAAGATCAGTATCAGCCGCTACCTTGTCATCTCATCTGACACCTGCATCTAGATGGAAATCATCTCAGAACAGATTGTACATTATAATTAAAAAACAAAAAACATTCTGTGTAGATTTGCTGGGCCAAAATCCCATCCTGGCACAACTGGAGTTTCTGCTACAGTTGATTCAAGTACACTTATAAATGATTATCTTAAATTTCTTTTTAAAGGAAGCATAAACAGCAGATTCTTCCATGTAGGATATGACATATAGGTCCTGTAGGGTAACTTTAATAATTGTCATCCCACCCTTGTGGCTTAACTGAGTGACACATTCTGTTCTTTTCCAATTTCTCTTCCTGACCTGGATAGAAACTGAGGAAATTAAACCACTCCTGCCTCAGCTGCTTTACTCTGGCTGGGCATAGTCAATCAGGAAATACAAAAGTCTTGTTTTATTCATGTACATTCTCATTATTTAAGCTCTGAACCTTGGTTTCTTTACATTTTTTTTATAAGAAGAGGGAAAGCCATCTGGACAAGGAAATTTTTACACCTAGATTGAAACCTCCTTCAATTTTCCTATACTAACTCTAATGCAAGTGGATCTCAGTCAGAGCTTTAAGAAATAACTACCATATCATGTTGGCCCATGAGTTCTTGTGATGCCAGGTGAAGCTGTGCACAGTAGACTTCTACTTTATTGATAGATTATACTACTAATAAAGTGAAATTATAATATAAAATAGATATTAAAATCATAAGGATGGTGTTAATAACTAGCAACTATTGTGTCCTTACCATGTGTCAGACACTCTCTTAGGTAAGTTGTAATTTGATCATTTATTCTTCACAAAAACCCTGGGAGAGAGGTGTAGCATTCTTACTTTATAAATGAAAAAAAAAATTGAAATACAAATAATTTGCCCAAGTTCGCACAAGTAGTCTGTGTCCGTGCCGGGATTAAAATCCAGATCTGTCTTAAACCCTGTGACCATAACCTCTTCGCATACTACTCAACCTTGCGTGAGTTCAAAATCAAGCTGAAAAAAAACTGTTCTTGGCAAGGAGATGGGTAAGATTGGGTTTTTCAAAGTTCTGGAATGTTCCTGCCTCTTGTTGGTATTTCATGGGCAGCAAACCTGGCCTTTCAAAGTTCTAGAATGTTCCTCTTGTTGGTGTTTCATGGGCAGCACAACTGGCCCTTTTTATCTCAGTTGTAGATCCTTGAAGGTCAGTTCACTTTGGGGTAGCTGGAGTTGTGTTTACAGAGTCAGCCCTCACGTTGAGAGGGCGCCTGTATTAGCCCCTTTTCATGCTGCTGATAAAGACATACCTGAGACTGGGCAATTTACAGGGAAAGGTTTTCTTGGACTCACAGTTAGTTCCACATGGCTGGGGAAGCCTCACAATCATGGCGGAAGGCAAGGAAGGGCAAGTCCCACCTTACATGGATGGCAGCAGGCAAAGAGAGAATGAGGAAGACGCAAAAGCAGAAGCCCCTGATGTAACCATCAGATCTCGTGAGACTTATTCACTACCATGAGAACAGTATGGGGGAAACTGCCCCCATGATTCAATTGTCTCCCACCGGGTCTCTCCCACAATATATGGGAATTATGGGAGTACAATTCAAGATGAGATTTGGGTGGGGACATAGAGCCAAACTGTATCAGCTCCCGAGGTGTGGCCCATCCTGGGGGCCTCTATGAGGCCTACAGGAATCACTGCAGGCCCGACGCTGACTCTGTTCTGCACTGTTGGTGTAGAGGAGACTGGGAATTAGACCTAAGAATAAAGGCTCCGTCATTTCTAAGACTCTCGGGAACCATACTTATAAACTGTAATACTAGAATCAGTCATCTTTAGTAAAGTTTCGGTGAAGGCTGAGGGCTCTCTGAACCCATCTTAACTAACACTCTGTTGTCCTTTTCCTGTTGCAGGACAGCAAGGCCTATGTGACCATTCTCTAAAATATTTAAGCTCGAGAATCACAGAGCGGAAGCTGCAAGGCTCCTGGCTGCCTGCCAGCCGAGGGAATCTGGAGAAACCATTCCTGGGGCCGCGTGGCCCCGTCGTGCCCTTGTTCTGCCCTCGGAATGGCCTTCACTCGGCACATCCTGAGAACAGCCCGCTGAAGCCCAGGGTCGTGACCGTGGTGAAGCTGGGTGGGCAGCGCCCCCGAAAGATCACCCTGCTCCTCAACAGGCGATCAGTGCAGACATTCGAGCAGCTCTTAGCTGACATCTCAGAAGCCTTGGGCTCTCCCAGATGGAAGAATGACCGTGTGAGGAAACTGTTTAACCTCAAGGGCAGGGAAATCAGGAGCGTCTCTGATTTCTTCAGGGAAGGGGATGCTTTCATAGCTATGGGCAAAGAACCACTGACACTGAAGAGCATTCAGGTGGCTGTAGAAGAATTGTACCCCAACAAAGCCCGGGCCCTGACACTGGCCCAGCACAGCCGTATCCCTTCTCCAAGGCTGAGGAGCAGGCTGTTTAGCAAGGCTCTGAAAGGAGACCACCGCTGTGGGGAGACCGAGACCCCCAAAAGCTGCAGTGAGGTTGCAGGATGCAAGGCAGCCATGAGGCACCAGGGGAAGATCCCCGAAGAGCTTTCATTAGATGACAGAGCAAGGACCCAGAAGAAGTGGGGGAGGGGGAAACGGGAGCCGGAACCCAGTAGCAAGCTGCCCAGGGAAGCCACTCTAGAAGAGAGGCACGCAAGGGGAGAGAAGCACCTCGGGGTGGAGATTGAAAAGACCTCGGGTGAAATTATCAGATGTGAGAAGTGCAAGAGAGAGAGGGAGCTTCAGCAGAGCCTGGAGCGCGAGAGGCTTTCTCTGGGGACCAGTGAGCTGGATATGGGGAAGGGCCCAATGTATGAGGTGGAGAAGCTGGTGAGGACCAGAAGCTGCAGGAGGTCTCCCGAGGCAAATCCTGCAGGTGGGGAGGAAGGGTGGAAGGGTGACAGCCACAGGAGCAGCACCAGGAATCCCACTCAAGAGCTGAGGAGACCCAGCAAGAGCACGGACAAGAAAGAGGACAGAGGCCCAGAGGATCAAGAAAGCCATGCTCAGGGAGCAGCCAAGGCCAAGAAGGAACTTGCGGAAGTTCTTCCTGTCACAGAGGAAGGGCTGAGGGAGGTAAAGAAAGACACCAGGCCCATGAGCAGGAGCAAGCATGGTGGCTGGCTCCTGAGAGAGCACCAGGCGGGCTTTGAGAAGCTCCCTAGGACCCGAGGAGAAGAGAAGGAGGCAGAGAAGGAGAAAAAGCCATGTATGTCTGGAGGCAGAAAGACGACTCTCAGAGATGACCAACCTGCAAAGCTAGAAAAGGAGCCCAAGACGAGGCCAGAAGAGAACAAGCCGGAGCGGCCCAGCGGTCGGAAGCCGCGACCCATGGGCATCATTGCTGCCAATGTGGAGAAGCATTATGAGACTGGCCGCGTCATTGGGGACGGGAACTTTGCTGTCGTGAAGGAGTGCAGGCACCGCGAGACCAGGCAGGCCTATGCGATGAAGATCATTGACAAGTCCAGACTCAAGGGCAAGGAGGACATGGTGGACAGTGAGATCTTGATCATCCAGAGCCTCTCTCACCCCAACATCGTGAAATTGCATGAAGTCTACGAAACAGACATGGAAATCTACCTGATCCTGGAGTACGTGCAGGGAGGAGACCTTTTTGACGCCATCATAGAAAGTGTGAAGTTCCCGGAGCCCGATGCGGCCCTCATGATCATGGACTTATGCAAGGCCCTTGTCCACATGCACGACAAGAGCATTGTCCACCGGGACCTCAAGCCGGAAAACCTTTTGGTAAGCCTTGACTTTGGATGATATGGGAGAGGGTGTTTTTAGAATATGGGATAAAATTGGTATCAATTGCTTTATACTCTGTCACCTTTACACACTAGAACTTTACTTTTATGTTATTACAACATACTGTTCCAGTATTTAAAGCTATGGTTATAGGTCATAAGTTGCTGAGATAAATTAGTTTTGATTAACTTATGGAAAAAGAAACCTTCCAATTTAAATAAAATGGAAAATGTCTCCTCATCTCTGGGAGAAAAATGTTTGTCTTGATAATGACCACGTGAACTTAATTTCTTGGTACTTATGTACTGGGATGCCTACTGGTGGCAGCTTCCACTTGAGGCTTTGTGCGCATCATCCACCCTCCCACTGAGATGCCACTTTTGTCTTTTTGAAGATAATTGCTTTGCTGAGCAGCTCAAAAGGTGCAGTGCTGTAAGGGTCTGTGTAAAGAGTGCTGATGAGGCTGGCTCTGGAGTCAGATAACTTGGGTTTGAATCCTGGCTTTCTTAGTTGCTTGCTCTAAGATAAGCCCTTTATCTTGCTGGACCTTAGTTTCATCATTTTGTAAAAGAGAAACGGTAATAGTGCCTATTTTGGAAGATTGCCTGCAGTTTGAGTATGGGAAAAAGAAAAACAGCCCCTGACAGCTGGGAGCTGGCCTGACACTCTTATCTCAGCTATGCCATTCTGTTGAGCGTAAGCAATTTCACAGATCACAACATCAGATAAGGCCACTCTGTGACCATAATGGATCAAGACAAAAGCAAAACCCCTTTATGCTGATGTCCAAAAGCAGATAAAAATAAGAATATTGTCCAAACCACAAATAAGGTCACATGTCCCCTTTGTGGCTGCTGTGAGTGACTGAGTGCATTGCTTCATCCTTCCTACCTTCATGTAAGAATTATTAAGATACCTGATTATAGAATTACCCCCACGTGCTGACACTATCCAGCCCAGAGCAAAACCCTGCTTTCACGAATCCTCCCCCAAATCATCTAACACAGCCCACATATTGTCATGAGTCCTTTAAACACTCTCTTACTTTGATTCCCAAATCCCAATCGTGTGTGTTCTCGCTTATTGCAATGAGTCGGTATATTAATGTGTTTGAGTACAAGTGTGTGCCAGGAGGTCTTTGTCATGATGACACTGTCACCCTCTGGCATGTTCACCCCCTTTCTTCTTTATAGCCCTGATCACCACTTGATAGAGTCTATATTTACCTTTCTGTCTCCCTCCTCTTATTGGAGAGAAAGTTCTAAGACACAATGGACTTTGTTTCATTCAGATTGTGCTCTCAAACCCAGAACAGTTCTGTCACTTGGTCGACATTTAATACGTATTAGTTGTATGAATGCCTAAAGGCCATACCATGCTGCCTGGGAAGCAGCAAGAACTCCATCAGTGGCAGAGACTATCACTATTATGACATTAAAAACAACCCTGATATCAAGGTGAATCTCATGAGTAAGCATTCAAAGTCACATCACTGCGGATAAAGCAATAGTGAATGGACACAGTGATTTTGATGGGCCATATTTTGGCGAGGAGCTGGGAAGGTCCCCTGGGGGGAAGGGATTTATGCTATTTTCTTTAGTTTCCATGGCTTTAGACTCAGCCTGGAGACACCATCCCAGTGCATTCGCCTGTCTGTAAATTGCTCTCACAAGCAGGTGAAACACTGAGTGAGTCAAACTAATTATCTGGTGAAATTAGGTCTACGTTGACCACTAAGTCGAGCAACCTTGTTTTTGTGTTTTTGTAACTCATAGAATTACAGAAGCAATTTGACTGGTTGGATGAGTGGTCTGAATTACTCTCTTTGAACAATTTCATTTTTTGCATTAGCTGGATGTCCTTGTCCTTTCTTTACTCGCTTTTTGATTGTTCCTGTCTTTTGGGTCTGAGCCCCAATATCTTCTATGTGCAATGTACTGTATGCTCTTTATTATGGACACTTTGGAACTGCAACAGAGCAGTGTTCTTTAACAACTCTCTGCTTCTTTCACTGAATAGCCTAAGCAGGAGAGATCCCTTTCGAGGCCTAAGGAGGTCCCCTGAGCTGAACATTTCAGACATGTGCCTACTATAGCATTGTAACAGTTAAACAAGTTCTCAGCTATGTGGAATGAGATCACTGTCTTTTGGAGAGAGTTAGCTTAGTTTGCATTTTCTAACAAGATCCTGGCACCAGTCAGTTGAGTCGACCCATCTCTTGGGCAATAGAAGCTCTCATTTATGTGGAGGGGTTTATCAGCTCTTTTTGAGATGGAGAAAGTCAGCACTGTTATAGATCACATGGAGGGTGGTTGGAGGAAGTAGGAAAACAGCAAGGAATATGTTTAATATGGACAAGCTACTTGCCTCTGGGTAGTTCTTCATCGTTTAAATGCCAGTACGTGCATGTTTTAGTGCTCGGGGGCAGGCAATGGAATTGTGTATGTTTTAGTGCTCGGGGGCAGGCAATGGAATTGTGTGTGTGTGTGTGTGTGTGTGTGTGTGTGTGTGTGTGTGTGAGAGAGAGAGAGAGAGAGAAGGCAGACTACAAAGTGGTGTAATTTTTTTCATTCTAAATGCATGAGTTTTTGTTTATCGGAATTGATCCCAATTGATATGTAGACCCTTTCTTTTTTCTGATTTTGAAGAAAGCCTATATACATATATTTCAAATAAAAAAATCTTTTTTGTGGTGTTATGGCTTCTTCAGAAACTGTAGAAAGCTACATATTTGAGCCATCTTATGTGGAATAGGTTAATATATTTGTTTTCCTGTGGATAATTTGTCAGCTTGCATTTATCAAAATGGACAGGTTTGGCACATTTATAAAACATGTTTATCCTTTTTCTGGGTGAGTAAAGTTTAACATATTGTTATGTCAGAAGTCTAAATGCTATCTGATGTCAGCGCTTTTTGGTTTTTGAGAAAGAGATAGAGATAATGTTGGATTGACAGTTGACTCATCTGGGTTTAGCAAGGTGTCATCTCTAAAGCTGCTGATATAATTACATTGCAAATTTGTTTGGCCTTCTAAGATTTAAAATACTAATAAATATCACATTGGTGACTACTGTCCATAAGTTGGTGTTCTTCAATTGCCTTTAATTTAGTGTTTTGCACTTGTGTTGAGCTTTATATTGTCAAACTAATTGTTTCTGCCTTTAATGGATGGCTGCTGTGTCTGCTAAGACCTGTCTTTGTTAAGCTTTGGGAAGTGATTACGTCAGAACTAACTTTTGATTACACGGCTGATTGCAAGTGTTGCTGCTTTTAGAGACTATCTATATGTGCTAAAAGCTCCTCATGAATATAGCAAGCTTATCATGTTTTAATCAACAGAAATATTTATATCTGATAATTGGGCCCTAGAGTAAAACTTTAGGCCTACGTTACTGAGTTTATCTATTTCTACTGATCACATTTCCTGATAAGATGATGGTGTTCTTCTTCCCTTAGGGTTATTTAGACTCCTGAGATCTTACAAAAGAAGTTTTAATTATAAGAATTTCCAGCTTGCAGAAATACCAGTGTTAATTGCTGCTTCTGCCAGTGTGTGCTCCTAGGAGGAGTTGGAATATGCTGGGTGGTGTTGGCTGGGCTCTGTGGAAGGAAGTGGGGAAGCAAACAGGAGCTGGAATAGTGATGATGATTAGACCAGCTCACACACACGGTGGAAGGGCACAGGCCAGGTTATTTATAGCTGATGGCTGAGAGATTGTATTCAGCAAAGAAAGCTGGGTGAGCGGGATGGGGAAAGAGACTGAGGAGGTGTCAGACATGAGCATTGAGCACGGTCATTTGAGCAAATTTCTTCCAGATTAAGGGGAAGAGAAGGATGTGTTCCTGCCTGGAAATAGAGTGGAAGGGAATGAGTAGGGTGGGCATGCTGCTACACCTCCACTAGCATATAGGGTGCTCATGTCTCTAATTCTGCTACTGCCCCCAGACTAGCTGGTATAGCCCTGGAGTGCTGGGAGCAGAGATCCCCGAAATCCAGGAGAGATGGTGGTGGGGATAGTGGGAACAGGTCTCAGCTTGGTCAAGGACAAAGGTTGTACCCTCTTTCTGGTCTCCTGCTGGTTCTAGGAAGAAACAGGCTTGTCTATATATTTACTGGTGAATGTGACTAGGACAGGGCAGTGACTGGTGTCCCTAAAGGTGGCAGGGAAAATCTAGAAGGATAAAAAGTAGCCAACCCCACTTCCCGCTCATTCTCCCTTTACAATGAACCTGTTCAATCATTTTCTTGGTCTGAATTCTGTAAGTTCTTTTTCCCTTCTACTCTGATATATAAGAAGGACTCACTGATTATTGCTGTGGTAGTCACTGGTTCTGCAATGCATAATTCTCCTTGATCAGCAAGATTTCTCTTCTACCAGCTTCAGTTTCAATCTCCTTTCCCTTAGCTTCTCATAAATAGTCCAAGTATTCATGAATGCATTTATACCCCAATCACATTTAAAAAAAACTAGCAACAACTGTGAAGTATACTTAAGCTCTACTTAATAAAATAAAGAGATATTAATTTCAGTAATAACATGAAATTGCCAAAGAAAAAGTACAGTGACACAAGTCTTTAGGTCATTGGCCCATTTTGATTGGTCATTGAGAATACTGTTACATAAGAGATTGAACTCGAGAGAACTGCGGGGTATATTCTTGTCAGAAATCATTGCAGTTATGACTGTAGGTTTACATTGGTAAGACAGACTCTCAGTATCCATTTCAGCAATTTCCAGGACAATAATAGTATCTGTACACTCAGTGAACTTATGTATTTCCAGGGTTTGGCCACATAGGCAGAGGTTACAGGAAATTTCTCATAGTCTTCAAAATTCTAGGTACTGGGTCATCTTGAGGATTGAGGTTTTCTTTCCTCTGTAAGTTCCTTTTGAAACATCCACCTGAAAGGATAGGTGTCTAGTAAGTTACTGTCTGCAGTAAGTTATCAACACAAAGACAATTTTAAAGTATGATTCCTATTTATCAACTGGGTGGATATCTTCTAAAACTGTGACCTCATTTCATCAAGGAGGCCTGAAGATCTGGTCATTTGGTAAAGGAAAATAACAGCACCTTCCTTTAGTCCACTTAATCCGTGTGTTCATGTATGTTATCACCTCTCTAAAAGAGTATATTCTTGTGAGTCATTTGAGGATCTAAGATTAAGTTTCTTAAACCTCTTTAAGGGCATTTGGAAAATGGTCTTAAGCTGAGGAAACAACTCAGTAAATCTCTTCAAGTTTCTGAGATCTAAGGTCTAGTTGTCTAATTGCAACGGAAACCCTCAGGTTCTGGTTCATCTTCTTGTGGAAGTCGCACATGTTAGGGGTTATGTGAGGGGAGGGAGAAAAGAAGGAGTGAGGAGTCCGCTGCCATGGTCCCAGCAAGAGATGATGGTGGCTTGGTCTTGGGGACTGCAGTACAGATGGGGAGAAGTGGTCATCCTAAGGGTAAAGACAAGACTTGTGAGTGGATTGAATGCGGTGGATGAGGAAAGAGAAGACTCAAGGGTGACAGATGTTTCTGACCTGAAGCTGGATCAGTCGCAGCCCCATTTTTCTAATGGAGGAGGGTGGTTTCTGTGTAGTTATGAGGATGAGAGTCTGACTGAGTTAGGATAGAATGGAAGGTGGAATACTGTAGACAGTGTGTAGAGATGCCTCTTTCAAGGGTGTGTGCGTGTGTGTGTGTGTGTGTGTGTGCACTCATGTAGGAGATCATAGATATGGGACAGTTGCTAAAGAGGGATGCAGAGAAAATAAGGGTTGTGTTTTTTTGAAGTTGAGAGATATGACAGCATCTTTATGTGATGATGGAGCCATTCTCTGAGTTGGGGAACTGTGAGAGAGAAGCAAGGTCGAGGGTTTCCAGCATGTTGAATTTGAGATGATCATCTGATTGGATGACTAGGTGGTGAAGTAAAGTGTGCTGTGAAATATGAGGCTATCAAGTTCAGGAAACACCTACAGTCCAAAGTCCTTCATCAGCTGGGCTGGCCACCTCTGACCAGACACTGGGTTAAAAAGATGTATGAGGGATGTATGAGAGGGGATTTATTCGGGGACTTGGCTCACATGATTATGGAGACTGAGACTCCTATGTCTCACAGTGACTTCTATGCTCAGAGCTGCCATTAGCTTCCCTTCACATTCACATTCAGAATACAAGCCAAGGTCATTTCCATGGCCTGGAAGGTCTTATATGATGTGGACTCCGTCTTCCTCTCAAAGCCACTCTCCAGCCACCCAGCTCCTCACTCGCCCTGCTCCTGCCACTGCTTGCTACATCAAATCATGCATGTCCATCAGCCTTCGCATTTACTGTTTCTTCTACCTGAAAACTTGCTCCTCACATCTTAATATGGCTCACCCCTGCCTTCGTTCAGATGTTACTTCCTCAGTGAGTCCTTCCTTAACCACTTTATTAAAAAAAAAAAAAAAACCCTGCCACTGTCTGTGCCAGCATTGCCAGTAGAATTTTCTGTGATGATGGAGATACAGATTTCCTGTATCTCCACAGCCCAATGTGGTGGCCTGTAGCCACATGGGCAGTTCCTCCTGTCTAAGGAACTGCATTTTAAGTTTCATGTAAAAATCAATAGCCATGTGTACTTAGTGGATACTGTACTAGACAACGCAGCCCTTATCCCACTTTTACTTTTTCAAAACGCTTATCACTGCCTGACATTACATATTTATTTGAATATTGTTCATTAATAGAAAGGAGGCTTCATAAGAAAAATAACTTTATCTGCTTCATTCACTACTTTATTCTTAATATTGCAAACACTGCCTAGCAGATGGTAGGTGTGTAAATATTTGTTGAATGAACATGGGATTTTAATTAAGTAGAAATAAGCGGATGCAATAAACAGACACCAAAAGCATTTTGTGAGCATGCCATGTGACAAGTCCCAGGGAAGACTTTTTCCTCACTGATTTTTTTTTTCAGTCATACTTTTGTATTATGGTATGTTTATGTGTTTGTGTATATATCTATATATAGATATATACACATATATACACATATATATGTAGACAGTGTGTATAGACACCTCTTTCAAGGGGGTGTGTGTGTGTGCGCACGCACGAAGGGGATCATAGATATGGAACAGTAGCTAAAGAGAGATGTAGAGAAAATAAGGGTTGTATTTTTTTGTGTGTAGATATATACACAAGGGTGTTATTTTTTTGTGTGTATGTGTATATATATATATACACACACACACATAAAAGTGTTATTTATGGTGTATGTATATATATTTTGAGACAGTCTCACTCTGTCACCCAGGCTGGAGTGCAGGGGTGTGATCTCAACTCACTGCAACCTCCGCCTTCCAGACTCCTCCCACCTTAGCCTCCCAAGTAGCTGGGACCACAGGTATGAGCCACCACACCTGGCTAATATTTTGGTATTTTTTGTAGAGATGAGGTTTCGCCATGTTGCCTAGGCTCACTTCAAACTCCTGGACTCAAGTGATCCACCTGCCTTGGCCTTCCAAAGTGCTGGAATTACAGGACTGAGCCACTGCACCCAGCCTGTATTATGGTATATTTTGCTGTCGTTGAAATATAAACGGATTTTAGGTATTGGCATTTTAATGTGAATTGGTTTCTAAGATCATTTCATTCTTCACAGCCAGTTGAAAATGGACCTTGGAGGGAAAAAGTACGAGAAACCATGATGGATCAAGTAAGAAGGTGGCAAAGATAAATTAACTTTATCCATGTCTTAATCCTTAAGGGAGCCACTTGTTGTTTGGGCTGGACTCTGCTGCCATCTTCTGTTCAGAGATGAGAATTGCAAGATCACATTTAAATTGAGGTATCGTTGAAGGAGAGGGCAAATTGTTGAGAAAAAGATTCTTCTTGAAACTTTGAGATATCCAGATGTTATCTGAATGCCTATGTAAATAATGTAGATCACTTGGATTCCAAGCATGACACTTTGATGTGGCTGGAAAAGGGTGAGAGATGCAGGCAGATAACAGTCATTACAGTGTCATGTAAAGTAATCTCTTACACACTTTCAGTTAGAGAACAACCGAAAATGAGCCCCCAGCAGGAACATGGCCTAGAGCAGCAAGTTTAGGTAGGCTGCAAAATAGATACAGGGAGATGTAGGGTGAGGGCAAAGTGAGATGTATTCAAAGGGGGCTTTTGTGCGCCCCCACCACACAACCCAGGAAAGCCCTGAAAGGTTTTCTCAGGCAGGGACATTGAAGTGCGTCATTTGATGGGGTCTTTGGCTGTCTTGATGACCACCTGAGTGCCTGGTCAACCGAGAGTCCTGAGGTCCTCTGCTCTGATCAAATCACACCTGCTGTGTGGCATTTGGTGCTGGACATTCTTGGTTAAGAAAGGCATCAATGACATGGGGGCCATCCAGAACTTTACCGTGTACACAGATCTCTCTGAGGTTGTGAGGAAATGCAGTTTCTGGTTCAGGGGCTCTGGGGCAGCTGAGAGCTGTAACAAGCTCACAGGAGATGCTGATGGTGCTGGTCCAGGGTCCAGGGGCTGCACTGGGAAAAGGGATGAGTGAGGGAGGGTGACCAGGACACCAGGTCCTGTAAGGATTCACTAGAGTATCCTTGGTTGTTGTATTAGCCAGAGTTCTCTAGAGAGACAGAACCAATAGGATTTGTGTTTATAGGGATGTATGAGAGGGGATTTATTCGGGGACTTGGCTCACATGATTAAGGAGACTGAGAAGTCCCATGACTGGCTGTCCACAAGCTGGAGACCCTGGGATACCAGTAGCATGGCTCAGTCTAAGTCTGAAGGCCTGAGAACCCAGGGGTTACTGGTATAAGTCTTGGAGCCCAAAGGCTAGAAAGCCTACAGTTCTGATGTCCCAGGAGGAGGGGGAGAAGGGGGTACAGAGAGAGAGAGAGACAGAGACACCAATTGCCTTTTCCCTACTTTTGTTCTATCCAAGCCCCAGCTGGCTGGATGCTGCTCTCATCCATATTGAGGGCAGATCTTCTGCACTTGGTCCACCTGGACTCACACGCCAATCTCCTCTGGAAATACCTAACAGACACTGCCCCGACCCCGACCCCCAATCAATGATGCTTTACCAGTACTAGGTATTCCTTAATCCAGTCAAGTTGTCATCTAAAATTAATCATCACAGAGGCTAGCTTGGAGAAGCCAAAGGCAAGCTGGGGATCACGGTACTTGCTTCCCATCTTTGGAGGGATGTGTTCTTATTCAGCATCACCGGAGAGCGCAGATTTAGAAAACAGGAGTGGGAAAGGAATTCTGAATCAACATAGGGGTGAATCTCCTCACAAGCTAAGTGTGCCATAAATGGGATGAACTACAGCATGGAGTTGTGGAGTCTTTTCCATTTTGAGATTTCATTCAGACATGAACGATAGTCTGGTGGGAGGATGTTTGAGACACGTTTTTTGCTTGGGTGGAGGTTTGGGTTTGATGGTATCAGATGTCCCACAGATTCTGGGAAGAATTATTCTAGGACAACATCACTCATTTAATTTCAAGGTTTAAGATAGGAACTGTTCTGAAGCCAAATATGTGAGGTGCTTGTTGCAAAAATAAGCCAAAAAACTTGCAGACAGTGTGCGACCTTAAAAGTAATTAAGCTGCTTAGGTAGAGGAAATAAATGACAACACTGAAGAATATTAAATAACTCTTGACAGTAGAAGCTGGAGACAGAAGAACTAAAGACATCGGGCCACCTGGGGCCACTTTCTGGAAGGGACAAGTGGCACCACTGATCTTAACCGCCCCCCCAGTTCTGCTTATGCAATTGTTGATACTCAGGGAATGATCCTGAGATTGAAAGAGAAAAGCTATAGCGGGAAGAAACCAGAAGAGGCGTAATATATCTCACATAGATCCATATCATACTCTAAAAACAGATTTGGCATTTTGAAAATATATCATTCAGTCTCTGGATAGTTAACATAATAACTTTTCAAAGTAAAATGTGAGTTTCCAAAACGTTTAATCTGCTACAAGCTCTGTGGAGCCAGGTTTTGGAATTGGAGGCTTCCACGAGGAAGGTAATATTTCATTTATTTCACAATAGGAACACACTTGTTACTCTGGTGTATTAAGTCAGCTGAAAGCTTTATTTAATTTATTTATTTTTAAAACTAATTTGTTTATTTTTAAGACAGAGCTTCATCCTTTCACCCAGGCTAGAGTGCAGTGGCTCGACCTCAGCTCACTGCAACCTCCATCTCCGGGGTTCAAGTGATTCTTCTGAGTCAGCCTCCATAGTAGCTGGGATTACAGGTGCCCACCACCATGCCCAGCTAATTTCTTTTTGTATTTTTAGTAGAGATGGGGTTTCACCACGTTGGCCAGGCTGGTCTCAAACTCCTGACCTCAAGTGATCCACCTGCCTAAGCCTCCCAAAGTACTGGGATTACATGAGCCACCATGCCCGGCCAGTCAGCCAAATGCTTTTAATGCTGCTAATTTATAAATATTTGTGAAAGACATATTTTTCCAGCAGTCACCCAGCAACTATGATTAATGCATATGATCCATCTGGTCATTCTAGGTATCACATTATTTTGTTTTCCTTCCCTTCCAAACAAGGTTTTCTTAAATTATTCTGGTAATTACCCTGTTGTCTCCTTTTGGGCTATGTCAGTTTCTATATGCAGACCAAGCAGAATTTCATTTTAGTTCTAAATTTATGACTTTCCATTTGGTGAGGTTAATTATGGAGACATTGATTAGATTGTCTGGTGGTGACTCGGGCTCAGTAATTAAGACACATGCTGCTTATGGAGATGTAAGCTCACTGACAGAAACCAAAGCAAGTGTGGAGAATTTATTCTGGTCTGGAGAGACAGGGGAAAGGCGGCTCCACCCTGCCATTCTAGGTGTTGCCCATGGCTGTGATGGGTCCCAGGGAGAGGCAGAGTTCCCCTACTGCCCACCTGTCCAGGCACTGGTAGGAGCCTTTGCCCCAGTTCCAGGAGAGATGTGAGGGCATATGCCTGCAGACAAGTTGATAGTGTCTCCTATAGCTGTGGTGGCACTAATGAGTCTCTTGCTTGGATAAGATTGCCCAAATTCTAGTAAGTTTTCACACAGTGGTCTAACTAACTGCTTAGTTCACCTTCGTCTGAGCAATCAGCTTCTACCACGAGAAACAGGGCAGTTACCCTTGGACCTTATGTGTGCAGGTACCAGATAGTCTGGAAGGATGCTGGAGTATTGAATTGTGTCTGATTGTTTAACCTTCCCTCAAACTGGAAAACTTCTTTCAGGCAGGGGCACTGATGCATCTTTTACTTGCTGCGAGATATGCTGGGTTTGCGCCCTCATGTTTAGTTTTTTTCCTGTGAAATTTAGTTTTATTTTCCAGCATAGTGACCTGAATACTTGCCACACTTACCTCTTGAGATTAGTTTCTTTTAGGTTAAGGTCCAGCTTTTCCTAACAGTCATAATCTTATATCAAATCACTTGTTGGGGAAGGAGGACAGAACATACTAACTTGGCAATGGGAATTGGCTTACCAGAGATGAGAAAGTCAGTCACCTGGACTTGTTTGAAGGAATGAGACAGGTGGGATAAGTTTTGAAGGGGAAAAAGGAGGGAGCATTTCAGATTCTGTATTCATTCAGAGTGAAGGTGAGTGTGCCTTTTCTCTATTTTAAAAATTGACCAATTCTACCCTTTTCTAAAACCTGGTGGAAGTCAAACTGGGCCTTTTGGTCACTCTAGAGCTAATACTTTGCTAGGCAGATTGCAGACATTGAATGAAACTCATGACATAAGCCTATTTGCTGGAAACTGTCACTCCCATTCTTCCCTCTTTTATTTTGAGACAGGGTCTTGCTCTGTTGCTGAGGCTGGAGTGCAGTGGTATAATCATGGCACACTGCAGCCTCAACTTCCCAGGCTCAAGTGATCCTCCTATCTCAGCCTTCCACGTAGCTGGGACCACATGCATACATCACCACGCCTGGCTAATACTTTTACTATTTGTAGAGATGGGGTCTCCTCGTGTTGCCCAAGCTGGTCTTGAACTCCTGGACTCAAGTGATCCTTCCACCTTGGCCTCCCAAAGAGCTGGGATTACAAGTGTGAGCCACTGCACCTACCCCACCCCCATTTTTTTTTTAAACAAATGAGAAAACAGAGACTCAGATGAGTAAAGAAATTTGTCCAAGGCCATTCAGCTGCAAGTCTTGGAGTTGGAATTGCTCAAAGACTCCTGGCCTGTTTGATTCTTAATCCCTCACCTCGCCCAATGAGGGCCTGTATTTAACATCTCTCTCCTGCTTATTGGTCTACTTCTTCATTTTTTGTAATTTTTAATTTTTGTGGGTATTAGTCTGTTTTTATGCTGCTAATAAAGAGATACCTGAGACTGGGAAGAAAAAGAGGTTTAATGGACTTATGGTTCCACATGGCTGGGGAAGCCTTCCCACAATCATGGTGGAAGGCAAGGAGGAGCAAGTCACATCTTACATGGATGGCAGCAGGCAAATAGAAAGCTTGTGCAGGGAAACTTCCATTTTTAAAACTGTCAGATCTCATAAGACTGATTCACTATCATGAGAACAGTACAGGAAAGACCTGCCCCCATGATTCAATTACCTCCTACTGGGTTCCTCCCACAACATGTGGGAATCGTGGGAGTTATAATTTAAGATGAGATTTGGGTGGGGACACAGTCAAACCATATTCCACTGTGGCCCCTCCCAAATCTCATGTCCTCACATTTCAGAACCAATCATGTCTCAACTGTTCCCCAAAGTCTTAACTCATTTCAGCATTAACTTAAGAGTGCACAGTCCAAAGTCTCACCCAAGACAAGTAAAGTCCCTTCCACCTATGAGCCTGTAGAATCAAAAGCAACTTAGTTACTTCCTAGATACAGTTGGGGTACAGGTATTGAGTAAATACAGCCATTTCAACTGGGAGAAATTTGCCAAAACAAAGGTGCTACAGGCCCCATGCAAGTCTGAAATCTAGCAGGGCAGTCAAATCATAAAGCTCCAAAATGATCTCTTTTGACTCTGGGTCTCACATCCAGGTCATGCTAATTAATGCAAGAGGTGGATTCCCATGGTCTTGGGCAGCTCCACTTCTGTGGTTTTGCAGAGTACAGCCTCTCTCCTGGCTTCTTTCACAGGCTGGCATTGAGAGTCTGTGGCTTTTCCGGGCGCATGGTACAAGCTGTCATTGGTCTACCATTCTGAGATCTGGAGACAGTGGCCCTCTTCTCAAGATTCCATTAGGTAGTGCCCCAGTAAGGACTCTGTTTGGGGGATCCGACCCCACATTTCCCTTCTGCACTGCCCTAGCAGAGGGTTTCCATGAGAGCCCCACCCCTGCAGCAAACTTTTGCCTGGACATCCAGGCATTTCCATACATCCTCTGAAATCCAGGCAGAGGTTCCCAAACCCCAATTCTTGACTTCCGTGCACTGGCAGGCTCACCAACACATGGAAGTGACCAAGACTTGCATCCTCTGAAGCCACAACCTGAGCTTTATGTTCGCCCCTTTCAGCCATGGCTGGAGTGGCTGGGATGCAGGGCACCGAGTCCCTAGGCTGCTCACAGCATGGGGATCCTGGGGCCAGCCCACAAAACCACTTTTTACTTGTAGGTCTCTGGGCCTGTGATAGGATGGGGTGCTATGAAGACCTCTGACATGCCCTGGAGACATTTTCCTCATTGTCTTGGGGATTAACATTCAGGTCCTCATTACTTAGGCAAATTTGTGCAGCCAGCTTTAATTTATCCTCAGAAAATGGGATTTTCTTTTTCTATTGCATTGTCAGGCTGCAAATTTTCCAAACTTTTATGCTCTGTTTCCCTTATAAAACTGAATGACTTTAACAGCACCCAAGTCACCTCTTGAATGCTTTACTGCTTAGAAATTTCCACCAGATATCCTAAATCATCTCTCTCAAGTTCAAAGTTCCATAAATCTCTAGAGCAGGGGCAAAATGCCACCAGTCTCTTTGCTAAAATGTAACAAGAGTCACCTTTGCTCCAGTTCCCAACAGGTTCCTGATTTCCATCTGAGACCACCTCAGTCTGGACTTTATTGTCCATATCACTATCAGCATTTTGGGCAAAGCCATTCAACAAGCCTCTAGGAAGTTACAAACTTTCCCACATTTTTCTATCTTCTGAGCCCTCCAAACTGTTCCAATCTCTGCCTGTTACCCAGTTCCAAAGTCACTTTCATATTTTTGGGTATCTTTTCAGCAGTGCCCCACTCTACTGGTGCCAGTTTACTGTATTAGTCCGTTTTCATGATGCTGATAAAGTTGTACCCGAGACCAGGAAGAAAAAGAGGTTTAATGGACTTATGGTTCCACATGGTAGGGAGGCCTTCCTACAATAATGGTGGAAGGCAAGGAGGAGCAAGTTATGTCTTACATGGATGGCATCAGGCAAAGAGAGAGCTTGTGCAGGCAAACTCCCATTTTTAAAACTGTCAGATCTCGGGAGACCGATTCGCTCTCATGAGAACAGCATGGGAAAGACCCACACCCGTGATTCAGTTACTTCCCACCGGGTTCCCCCAACAACATGTGGGAATTGTGGGAGTTACAATTCAAGATGAGATTTGGGTGGGGACACAGCCAAACCGTATCAAGGTACATGCTAGGTGCATGTATTTTTGGAGTACATGAGATGTTTTGATACAGGCATGCAATGCATAATCATTACATCATGGAGAATGGGGTATTCATCCTCTCAAGCATTTATCCTTGTGTGATTACTTTTGCACCAACCTAATACAAACAATCCAGTTATACCCTTTTATTTATTTTAAAATGTACAATTAAATTATCATTGACTCTAGTCACCCTGTTTTGCTATCCAATAATAGGTCTTATTCATTCTTTCTAACTATTCTTTTTGTACCAATTAACCATCCCCACCTCCCCCCATCCCTGCCCCATACTTCTTCATTTTCATTCCCAGTCTTTTTCCTTTCTTTTTCACGTCTGCCCAGCCTTTGCATTGCCCAGAGCCATTTTCTAATGCTCATGAAAGCTAGACTGTGCTCAAAGTATCCTTGATCCTTGTTCTTTTTTTTTTTTTTTTTTTGAGACGGAGTCTCGCGCTGTCACCCAGGCTGGAGTGCAGTGGCCGGATCTCAGCTCACTGCAAGCTCCGCCTCCCGGGTTCAGGCCATTCTCCTGCCTCCGCCTCCCGAGTAGCTGGGACTACAGGCGTCTGCCACCCCGGCCGGCTAGTTTTTTGTATTTTTTAGTAGAGACGGGGTTTCACCGTGTTAACCAGGATGGTCTCGATCTCCTGACCTCGTGATCCGCCCGTCTCGGCCTCCCAAAGTGCTGGGATTACAGGCTTGAGCCACCGTGCCCGGCCTCCTTGATCCTTGTTCTAACTCAGTGCTGCCTAATAGCCCTTTCTGCAACAGTGGAAGTGTGTCTATCTGTGTTTCCCAATACAGTAGCCACAAGCCACAAGTGGCTTTTGAGTACTTGAAATGTGCCTAATGCAGCTGAGAAGCTAAATTTTTAATTTAATTTTAATCAATAAATTTAAGTAGCCACTTTTGACAATATGGTGCTACCATATTGGGCGGCATAGTAAATCTAACTCATTGGTTCTCTAATTGAAAATGTGAGCCCTTGTCATTGAGGTCAAGTTAGCTTTGTCAGTGTTGGGCTAAGCTGTAATCCCACATAGGTTTATCGTTTGCTTATCTTGACCTTGCAAGCCTGTTGTTTCATTAGTATCTCTTCTTTGTTCTAATCACAATTTTGGTGGTGGTTTGGGGATTTTGGTTTCTTACAGGTTCAACGAAATGAGGACAAATCTACTACCTTGAAATTGGCTGATTTTGGACTTGCAAAGCATGTGGTGAGACCTATATTTACTGTGTGTGGGACCCCGACTTATGTAGCTCCCGAAATTCTTTCTGAGAAAGGTAAGTGTTACACATAGATCGTGGGACTCTAGTTCCCTTACTAACAAATGTTTCATTTGTAATATTTACTAGTTTTCAATATGGAATAAATCTCAGAGAATTGATGCTTAGGCTTGGATTTGGACTTCAATGAAAATATTTGAAGTAGGCTTGATCAAAGCATGAGAGCTTTCTCCTCATCAGGGCTGCCCTTGTTACAGTGAATGGATCAGTGTGTGTGTGTGTGTGTGTGTATGTGTGTATGTGTGTGTGTTTGTGTGTGTATGTGTGTGTTTAGTGTGTTTAGGCAGGACAGTGAGATGAAAGATGATGGAGAATTGGATGGGGAACTCAAGCAAGCAAGACCATTTGGGCTACTGACCCAAGGCTGTCTCTAACAGGAGAGAATTGAAGCAGTCCTTATGGTACTCGGTTTAAACATTTCTTCACCAACCTTCCATTTAAAGGAAAAGGGGATCCCATTTTCCTCCATGAACTCTATGAATATTTATTACCTACTTGTATATTATGCAAGGATCCAATGAGTTGTTTTAGTGACATACTTTCTAAAACATTTAAAAAGGAAATAATAGTTATGATATGGCTCTAACTATATGAATGACTATTTGACTACTGTGGCACTTCAGGAGAAATCAATTTACCCACCGTTGTAAGATGGGAAGACCTTCATCGGGTTGCAGGGTTGGTGACAGGGAGGAGGGATGGACGGATAGTTTCCCAGCAGCAGAACCATCAGGACAATTAAGAAGAGGAGATGGCCAGGCACAGTGGCTCACACCTGTAATCCCAGCACTTTGGGAGGCCAAGGCGGGGTGGATCACGTGAGGTCAGGAATTCAAAACCATCTTGGCCAACACAGTGAAACCCCGTCTCTACTAAAACTACAAAAAAATTAGCTGGGTGTTGTGGTGCATGCTTGTAATCCCAGCTACTCAGGAGGCTGAGGCAGGAGAATGGCTTGAACCTGGGAGGTGGAGGTTGCAGTGAGCCAAGATTGCGCCATCGCACTCCAGCCTGGGCAACAAGAGTGGAACTCCGTGTCAGAAAAAAAAACAAAAAAACAAACAAAAAAAACCACCAAAAGATGAGGAGATGACATGCATGAGGTCAGGTGTTAGAGACACGGAGAAGACTAGCTTCAGTGGACCAGAGAGAAACACAAGTGGTTGGTGTATTAGTCAGGTTTTTGTGTTGCTATAGAAATAACAAAGGCTGGATGATTTATAAAGAAGAGAGGTTTAGTTGGTTCAGGGTTCTGCAGGCTGTACAAGCATGGTGCCAGCCATCTGCTCTGCTTTTGGTAAGGGCTTTAGGAAGCTTACACTCATGGTGGAAAGTGACAGGGAACCGGCATGTTATATGGTGGAACTAGGAGCAAGAGAGAGAGGGAGGGAGGAGATCCCAGACTTCTAAATAACTAGATCCTAAGTGAAGTACCTGAGTGAGAACTCACTTGTCACCAAGGGGATGGTACTAAACCATTCATGAAGGATCTACCCCCATGATCTAATCACTTCCCACAGGCCCCACCTCCAACACTGGGAATCACATTTCAACATGAGATTTGGAGGGAACAAATATCCAAACTATATCAGTTGGGTAGGTTGAGCTTAAATTCTCCACAAATGGGAAGGCTGGGTAGAGGTGTTTAGACTTGGTGTGGCATCGATGAACTGGTTAAGAGAAGAAAAGAAAGCAAATAGGCAACATGAATTCTTGGGAAAATCACATATTGGTGGTAGCACCAGCTAAAACAGGGTGTTGGAAAGGATAGCTCTTTTGGGAGATAGGGGGATGGGGTGAGTTTAGTTTTGAACACACTGACTTTGTAGAGATATCAGGATGGATAGTGGAGTTGTCCACTTGGCAAGGAGGTGAAGCTGTGAGCTGAACATGTGGCTTTGAGACTCCTCAACAGAGAGGTGGTTGATAATGGGCTCCTTGGTAATGCCAGGAATGAGAGTCAAGGACGTATTCTTGAGGAGGCCAACAGCCCAGAGATGAGAGAAGGAAGGAGGGGTCAGTAGAGAAAAGGGTGGGTATCCCAGAGAGGATCTGGAAAGTGCATTGTCACGGAGGCCAAGGGACATTTCTAGATATTGATGAGACCCAGGAAAATCAGTCCCTCTCAACAGTGAACGGTTGAGAACCGAGAAAAGGTCACAAGGGGTCGTTAGTGACTTATTCTCTTAGTGTTTTCCTGCTGATTTGTGTTTTGTCAAACTTACTCTGGGGCTTAATCATGAATATCTAACTTCTAAATTACAACGGTCAAGTGTTTTCTTTTTCTAACTGTAGAAAGTTAGGAAGTGTTTGAAAATGTATATATTGCTCTGATAAGTTTTGGGAGGACAATGTGTAATATGTATTAATAATCTTTATATTGCTTTGTCTATTTCACTGCTGGAAAGTTATTAGGAATATAATCAGATATGTGCACAAATATTTAATAAATGCTCATCAGAAAATTCCTTACAGTTGTAAAAAAATTAGCAAAAACTTAAATTACAACATAGCAATTTATTATGTAAAGGGGATACTAATAGTTGTTAGAAATCATGTTTGTAAAAAATATTTTTTATATTTTTCATAGGAAATTCTTATGTTGGAAATGCCATTATATAATATTAAGTAAATAAAATAGAGTGTAAGTGCAATGTGATCCAAATTTTCTGTAGAAAAGTAAATAAAAGTGTTATTTAGAAAAGAATACATGTCTCCATATGGGTGTGTGCATATGTGTGTGTGTGTGTGTGTGTTGTGTACCAGTGTGTGCACATGTGGGGATACAGCTAGTAAACATCAGTCTTTTAAAAATCATTTAAAAAGCCAGTAAATGATATTTTTGAAGTGAGAGAGAAGGCAATGGATATATAGGAAGCAGAGATTGCTAGTGTAGACTCAGGCTTCTCTAACTATCTCTGGTGAAGGGTGAAGTTTTAAAATTTCCAGGACAGTGTGGACTCACCGTCCTGCTGCATGTGACTAGAACACATCTCATGCCACATGTGACTCACCACATGTGTATGACAACGCCTGAACTGATGTATGTGCTGTTCAACGAGATGTGCCGTTCAATCATGCAACTGAATGTCACAGTCTTGTTAAATTGCCATAAGCATTTCCAAACACTTGCTTTCAAGTGTTTCTGTGCTCATTTTATTACAGACCAGTAATAAGGCATTGCAAAGTGGCAGTGGTCCATGGACCACACTTTGAGTAACGATGGTGTAGAATCCTTATGTATAGGAGTTAGAAGGGAGCTGTGTTTGGAAGTGGCTCTTGGTTGCTGAGAGCTGGGATCGTCTGTAATTTAGATCTATTTAGAACCACAATACTCCATCATTTATTTCGTCACCTTTGACCCTTCCTGGTCTCAGGTTTGTTTGTGTCTCTGCCTCTGTCTGCACAGGTTATGGACTGGAGGTGGACATGTGGGCTGCCGGTGTGATCCTCTATATCCTGCTGTGTGGCTTTCCGCCATTCCGCAGCCCTGAGAGGGACCAGGACGAGCTCTTTAACATCATCCAGCTGGGCCACTTTGAGTTCCTCCCCCCTTACTGGGACAATATCTCTGATGGTGAGATTTGGGGCTTCCTCACACAGCAGAGGAGGGGATGGATTTTTCAGGTCAGATGTGTAGAGGACCCACCACTGTGCCCGGTGCAGAGTTGGACTGTCACCATGTCATGTCTCATCCTTTACTTCCTCAGTAGCTTCATGTAGGTTTGTGTAGCACTCTGAAAACCTGGAGATTTTAGTGAAAAAATTTAGTACTTTGAGATTTAGTGAAAAAGCCTAACCACCAGTTACAGTCACCAAGTACTTTTCCTTAAGGTAATTCAAGAACCTTAGAACTGAAAAATATCAGAAACATTATAACTCTCCTTTGGAAAGAGAAAGGCCATCTTATATACAGAAGTGTTTGTGAATGGAACAGACTGAAAATGCTTCTTTTACACGTGCATAGCCAAGGGTCCTATAGCAGCACACTTGGAGCACAGGGGCTCTGCAATGAAGATCTTAGTTCTATTTTTTAGTGACCTGGAGCATGCATGGTCCTCCCTGCTTTTGGCCCTTTGTTCCATTTGATTCCAAATGAAATCCTTCCCCTTGTCTCTACGGATTTGTCTGTACTACTCACAGTCCTTGTAAAACTGAGAACTAGATAATTGGGGATTTTGAGTCTTTCGCTTAAAAAGTAGAATAGGAGGCTGGGTGTGGTGGCTCATACCTATAATCCCAGCACTTTGGGAGGCCTAGGTGGGAGGATTGCTTGAGGCCCGGAGTTCGAGACCAGGCTGCGCAACTAGTGAGACCCCTTCTCTACAAAAAATAAAGCAAATTAACCAGGCATGGTCCCAGCTGCTCTGGAGGCTGAGATAGGAGGATCACTTAAGCCCAGGAGTTTGAGGCTGCAGTGAGCTATGATTGTGCCACCACACTCCAGCCTGGGTGATAGAGATCCTGGTTCAAAATAAAAATAAAAATAAAGTAGAATAAGAATGATAACATTTTGTTTTTCAATTTTCCCTAAACATGCTGTTTAATTTTAGTTATTGAACTGCCTCCATCCCTAGCCTCTATTTCCTCACTGGGATTGGAAGATGAGGAAAGGGAAAATCTTCATTTTTCCCCCTCTAAATAAGGTAGGGAGAGGGTGGCTTGTCACAGTAGATGAGGATCTTGAGCTGACAAGGCAGTGGCAACTGGGAATTGAGGGACTAAAAATCATTTTAGAAAGTTCTGTGCAGCATTCCTTAGATTTGGGCATGGGTGGCCCTCGTCCTGGGGCCTGCGCTAGTCACATCCTTCTCTACAGAGTGAGGAGAGTATAGGGCTTAGGGGATGTGCCCCCAGAGCCCAGGTCCCCTCTTCTAGGTCACTTCCTTAAGACCCATGAATTCCCTGTCCAAATGGCCCAAGCCCACATCCAAGGTTTGTGAGACCTCTTTCCAGCCTCTTCCCACTATGCCATAAAGTGGCCGAGGAGTGGCTGTTTGGAGCGGGTAGACAGAGCTTGGACATGTTGGCTGGGGTGTCTGGTTGTCCACACTTGTACACAAGAGTCTGAGGATTCTCAACTTCAATCTGGCCTTCCAGCCTCTGAGTGAGTCATTTGAGGACCCTGAGAGAGTGGTTCTGGCAGTGGTGGGGCTGGGGCTTTTTGTGGGCAGAATTTTCCCAGCTTGAATTGGGTGGTGTAGGAGGAATCTGGGCCTTCTGTGCTCAGGAGGTGGCTGGACATCGGTGTACAGGAGCGGTGATTGGTGGGTGAGCGGCTGGTCTTGAGTAAAAGACAGCCTTCAATAAAGGCAAAGAACAACAACGAAAAAAGTGGATGTTTTCTTCTTGTGCATTCTTGAGTGATTGAAAGAGCAGGCTCCATGAGCCAGGCTGGGAGAGCTGGCAAGCCAGGGGGAAATCTCTTCTGCTTTCTGCCTGCTGCTGTGCCCACCAGTTGGCCGCTCATTTCTCTAAAATTAATCCAGTCATGGTCTTGGGCAGAAAATAAAATTAATTTTGAATTTGCACTATTTACTTTTTAGATTTCTTTACGCGGTTTTCAGTTTTGTCAATGTGAAGACATATGTATTGACTTGGGAAGATTGAACATATTTTATTTAACAATGTGTTAGTTTTGATTTGGAATCTTAAAGTATGTAGATGTATAGCATGTGGTTTCCATTTGTTCCTTTGTCCTGAGTGCCTGGGATGTTAAGAGTGGGCCTGGCCCCATGATTCTAGATAAATGAATGAACGTCCTCTCGAGCTGTGCTGTCCAACATGGTAGCCCCCTCTCTGCTGCCACACATGGCTATTTAAATGCAAATGTAAATTAACTCAAAGTAAATCATATAAATATTCACTTCCTCAGTTTCACAAGCCAGATTTCAAATGCTCAATAATCACAGGTGGATAGTGCAGATAGAGAATGTTCCTGCCTTCTATTGGATGGTGCTGCTCTAGAATATGAAGGAGTCTTTCAGCCAGCCATGGTGCTGACGTGAATGTTTGTGTTCTTATTTCATGTGTGGGGAAGAAAAATTCAGATCCACTTGCATTCATCACATTTTTCCCTTCTCTCATTCCAACAGCTGCCAAAGATCTGGTGAGCCGGTTGCTGGTGGTAGACCCCAAAAAGCGCTACACAGCTCATCAGGTTCTTCAGCACCCCTGGATTGAAACGGCTGGCAAGACCAATACAGTGAAACGACAGAAGCAGGTGTCCCCAAGCAGTGAGGGTCACTTCCGGAGCCAGCACAAGAGGGTTGCGGAGCAGGTATCGTAGTCACCGCCTCGGGAATCTGTTCAGCCCCCAGTTCTGCTCAAGGACAGAAAAAAGGATGGAAGTTTGAGAGAAAAACAATGAAAGAGGCTTCTTCACATAATTGGCGAATCAGAGGGAGAGACACTCAGTGTATTTTAAAGCATATTAAAAAAATTAAGTAAATGTTAAATGTCAACATATTTTTAGATTTGTATATTTAAAGCCTTTAATACATTTTTGGGGGATAAGCATTGTCATCAGTGAGGAATTTTGGTAATAATGATGTGTTTTGCTTCCTCTTTGTAACCAAGTTTATTCTGTACTACAGGAGTGGTGCTTACCAGGGTCTAAACTCCCCCTGTGAGATTAATAAGGTGCATTGTGGTCTTTCTGTGTTAATAAAATGTGCTCTGAATAACAGAAGTGGGCCTGTATTCCAATTACTTCTTTGTGCTGGTGATGACGGCCAGGGAATGAATGATCTCCAGAGGCTGATATGACTACATATAGATGTGAAGGACACTTGATTAGTTGACAAGACCTGTTTGTTTAGGATGTACTACTCTTGGTCTCTAGCATTTCAGTCTTACCAAAAATCAGTTTGGTGCAGTCTGAGACATGGAAAGAAAAAACCAAACTATTGAATCATTCTTGCTCCTGCAATACCATTATACTGCTTTTCAGCCCAATTATCCCTGAGCCTGAGTCATTTCTATGTGAAGTCAGGCACTCAGGCTGTGACTGTGTTAACATTTTCAGATCACGAGGGAGCTTAGTACATTAATATGTCAGAAATGCAGTAAATGGATTACACAGGGACTTGAAGGAGCTCAGAGTTCAAGCACATTCCTACCTGCAGGGCATACACCCAGGACACATTCCAGATTTCTGTGCTGAAATATTAGTCTTTGCAGATGACTCTGGGAGTATGTGTGGGCTGACAGCAAAACATATCCTAATATTTCCCAAATTTACCTTCCTAGATTATGAATGACCTGGTCAGTAGGCCACAAATCCAGTCAAGAGTGTGGCTTTCTCACTTCTACCTTCCCTAACAGTTTTGGAGCCATCTGGGTGGAGGGGTGTATTAGTTAGGAAAACAGGGACAGTACTAGAGAATTCAACATAAGGAATTGCTTAATCAGGTTTTGGAAAATGGAAAAAGCACAAAAGAGGCTCTGGTATAATTTAGAGATAGTAACTGCAGGAAGTGGCTCCCATTCTTAGGTGGAGAACCAAGGGAAGAAGTTGGGGTTATTAGAACCTAAGAGATTGAAGGAGAAATTCCTTGTAGTGGACACTGTAGTATGCCACTTAGGTCCTCCAAGACTGAAGGGAATAAGCTGCTTGGGGTGCTGCTGGATGATGGCCCTCAGCTTTCAACCCTGTACAGGAATTACCCTCCACTGGAAGAGACACCTTTCAGCTCCCTCCTGAAGCAGGCCATATCAAATGACTAGTCCATGTAGGGTATGGCGGCTCAGCTCCTTTGTCCCAAATAGGGACAATACTGAAGGGCCATCCAACTACTGACCTGCTCATGGGGGTTGGCTGAACTGTTGGCTGAGACTGCATCACAGCCCACCTTTTCCCTTGTCCAATCCTGCTTCTTTCCTTTCCCTTCCAGAGGTAATGATCCTGAGACCACTCCCTAATAAGCCTTTTGGATGCTAATCTGGATTTCAGAGTTGGCTTCTCAGGAAACCAAACCCTTGACACTCCCTAGAAACTTGAAACCACATCAAAGAAGTACCAGCTGGTGCTTTAACCTCAGAAGCTTGGAGGAGGGGTCCTGTGGAGCTGGGACTCAGACCCCTGAGGAGAGGGTGCTGCCCAGCAGGCAGTGTAATGGGACTCATTCTGAAAACGTGAAGAGGCTGGAAGCTGGATTCAGTTGCTACTAGAACATTGTTTGATAAAGACACCAGTAACCTTCATTTCACTAAATCCAAAAGAGAATTTTCAATCCTCAAATTAGCATCACTTGACCCTATTGACCACTCTCTCTTTGAGTAATTTCTCCTGTTGACTACCATGATGTCACATTTTTCTATTTTTTTTTTTCTCCTATACCTTTGGATCTCCTGTATAGATTCAGTCTTCCTCCAGTTGCTAAAAGCTGTAGTTCCATCCTTAGTGGCTAGGGAAATGCAAATTAAAATCACTATGAAATATCACCATGCACCCATTAGAATAGCTAAAATTAAGAGACTAAAATGAAAAGACTGACCATACCAACTCCTAGCGAGGATGCAGAGTGACTGGAATTCCCACACCTTGCTACTGGGAGTATAAAATGAGACTTCTCCTTTGGAGAACGGTTTGGTAGTTCCTTTAAAAGTTAAACATGTACCTACCATATGAAATTGCACTTCTAGATATTTACGCAGGAGAATTTCAAGCATATGTCCTATGAAGACTTCACAATATTTATAGGTGCTTTATTTGTAGTAGCCCCAAAGTGGAAACAGCTTGAGTGTGCATGATTCGGTGCATGGATAAACAGATTGTATGGCCACACAATGAATAACAGCCACAAAAAAGGGATGAACTATTCATACACGAACAACATGGATGGACCGCCAAAGAATTAGGCTGAATGAAAGAAGTAAAAAAAGACTACATTTTGATTATTTCATTTACGTACTATTCCAGAAAATACAAGTGAATCTACAGTGACAGAAAGTGATCAGGGGTTTCCTGGAGATGGAAATGGGGAGAGCGGGGAGGAGGGATTGCAAGGGAACACTTGGTAACTTTGGGGATGAGGGACGTGTTCATTTTCTTGAATGTAATAATGGATTTATGGGGGTATATATGTCAAAACTTACCAAATTGTACACTTTTGCTATGTGCAGTTTATTGTGTGTCAATTATACCTCAATAAAGTTGGTAAATATATAGTTGCAAGTCCTCAAAGTTCAGTCCTAGACTCTATTTTCACTCTATTTCACCTGGCAACTTCATTTACACTCACTATCTATTTGCAGATGAGCCTCTCCTTCCCTGCCCCCAGTTATGTTTCCATCCAAGGCTTCTCTAACTTCTAGGCCCACCTTTCCAACTGCCTACAGAACATATCCGTGCACAGCCATCAGAAGTTCCTCTACAGCAGAATCCCCAAGCCTGGTCCTCCTCTATTTCTCCCTAGCTCAGGGAATGGTGTTGTTCAGCAAGTTCAAAACAGGCATCACCCTTGATACCTCACTCTCTGACTCCTGAATCAGTCCATCCTCATTGATTTACTTCCTCAGTGTTGCTTGGATCTGTCCACTTAGTTTCTCTTCCAATGGACATTTAGGCTGTTTCTCAGTAATTATTTATTCTTACAAACATGCTGTATTTACCATCCATCCTATATGCATCCCTCGTGCGTGTGTAGGAGAGTTTCTTTTCTTAGAGAGAAAATCTCCAACTTGATAAGATATTGCCAACTTGATTTTGAATTAATTTATCCTCCCATAAACAGTGATGAAAGCTTCTTTTCTCTCATGGTTTACCACATGGTTTTGCTTTTTATTACCCAAATGATAATATTTGAACATAATTGAGAAATAACACAGAAGCTGTGTTGTTATTACCACAAAGCTGTGTTAAACACGTTGACAATTGGGTAGCACTTAATATAGAGCTCCTGGAGTGAATTCCAGTGTGTATCTCATTTCCACCCAGAACAATGGCACCGCTGGCTATGATTCTCAGCCCTACTTTACAGATGGGGAGACTGAGACGCAGAGAAGTAACCTGACTTGCCTATCATCACTTGGTTTACAAAAAATGCCAGCTACCAGATAAGCACCACAGTGCAGAGCGGCACCATCCCTTCAGTTCCCAGCCTCTGCTCTGTGTCTGATCCTGCAAGGCCAGATCCCAAATGCCTGTGGATGAGCAATACTAAAAAGACTCCTTTTCGCAACAGAGGTACTTTTTCTAGAGGCTCCTTTAACTCCAGCCCCAGTCCTCCCACTTCATGAGACCTGGAAGGCTGTGTTTGAAACCAGTGGCCAGTACTGCGGGGCCAGGGGCATCACATGCAACCCAGTCACCTATGGATTGGTTGGGAGTTGATGGTGAATGTGGAGGTGGCTTAGGAGTCATGGTTGGTCCTTCCAAGAGGGACACTTCCAGTGAAGAAGCCTCTGGGGTGACTGTCAAGTGATGTGTTCTTTCTAGGGCTTGGCTCCAGCTCCTCCTGAGTTGGGCAATCATAAGGCAATTGCTTTGTATTTCTTACCTGCTTTAGGTGGCAGGGGTGTTTCTGATTCTCTCTTCTGAAAACTCATGACACTGATGTGGAGACTCTGGTTGTCTTATCAATCCCTGAAGCACCTGCTATCCTGGTGCTTCCCTGGGCTGAATTGAGTCTCCTCACTCAGTCATATCTTTCTCCGGGGAAGCTCACATCCAATAACTGGTTGAACTGGGTTAAAAAGGTCCAGTCCCCTTGCTTCAACTCAGGACAGCTCCGTAGGGCCACCCTGTAGCTCCATGTGGGATCAGACATGGCTTTTGCTTCAACTAGACCACAGTTAGCTCCTTCTTCTACTCAGTCCCACGCCATTCATACCTTCTTCCCCAGCAGGTGCTGACACAGAACAGTCCCCAGTAAACTTCCTGTGCACACACCTCTCTCTCAGTGTCTGCTTCCTGGGGAAACCAGCCTGTGACTTTCTCATAGCCAGTGAGAATGAGCAGGAGGCCACTGAGCTTGGGGACCATCTAGCCCCTCTTGACTGGAATGGACCTGCCTAATGCTTGGCTGCCCAGACTGAAGCTGATCCCAGAGGACCACGGTACAGATCGGCCCTGGGTCCAGGGCTCTCTGAGTCCCAGGACTGCTGGCTTGGAGGAAGTTTTTAGCCATGTAATCCAGGGCCAGCAAACTCAGAGGGTTTGCAGAAATAATTCTGGTTTTCTTTATTTAAAAGGGGGATTAGAACGAGTTCCAGTGTGTGAGCAAGACTGGCTGGGCCTGTGTGAGTAACTGGGGTCCAGCCCGATAGCTGTGCTGAGGAGTGGACAGCAGCTCACCCAGGTAGTGCTAGATGCTGCTGGCCAGAGTGGGAGGAAGCTGAGCCTACCTGGAGAAATCTGGGGACACGGTGTTCTCCCAAGCAGACCCTGAAACAAGGACATAGGTAGATAGTTTATTTGGGAGGCAAACCCAAAAAGTGTGGAGAGGGAATGGGCAAGTGAGTCCAGGAAGAGAGGAAAGCCAAGAAAGGGTGCATTCACTTGTGAGGGCCGCTGTGGGCAACTGGCGCTCACGTCCATGGGAGCCCTCTAGAACACACCTTAGAACTGTCCCACTGCTGTGCAAGGAAACTGGATTGTATCCACCAACTCCTGTCCTTTGTTCTTTGAGAGTTTCTCTTGGTGTGTGAACTCCCTGCCACTTCTGTCCTGTTTTGAGCCAGGCAAGTTTCCACTATATGCCAGGTCCTTGACATTTTCTCAGTGAATCCTCAAACGACCTCATTGTATAGGCATTATTATCCCACCCCAGCATCTCTTGCATGAATGACCATCATTAGCATGAATTTTAAACAGAAATTCAATCATGTCGCCCACAGCTTAAGATGGCTTCCCAATACATTTTAGAACTCAGTCCGCCTCCTCACCATGGCCTAGAGGAGAAAAATGGCCTGGCTCTCTCTACCTCAATGATTTCATCTCCCACCTTCTTCACATGCTGGTTCTGCTGTAGTCACACAAATGCTTCTGTGGCTTCTCATACACAGTCATCTCCTTTTGGGGCCTTTGCACTGATCATTTCCTTTCTCCAGAATGATTTTCCTCCAGCTCTTTGAGGTCTCAGCACAAATACTGCCTCCCCTGAGAGACGGCCTCCCTCAGATGCTGTCCCATCCCCTTGTTTCGTTTCCTCCAGTGCACTCCCCAGCCTCTGAAATAATCTCGTATATTTTGTTTGTCTACCTGTTTGCTCCCCATCACTCCCTCTTTCAGAATGTAAGCTTCAGGAGAACAGGAAGGAACCTTCTCTGTCTTGTTCCTTTTGTATTATCAATGCCTAGAAAAATGTAAGCTCACAATAAATATTTGTTGTATGCAAGAAGCAATTCCGAATGTATCAGTGAGGGAACTGAGGCTCCAAGTCACACAGGTCATAAATGGCAGAGCTGAGATCTGAACTCATAATTATCAAAGACTATGGATCTTCCCTCCATGCCACCCTGCCTAGGAAACCTGGAAAACTCACCTCTCTCCTTTCCTGTATCTTGATCCCAAGTTTTAGCATCCTGCCTTCAGTCCTGATGTAAAATCCCCCTGGTCATTCCTCTATGGCAGATGCTAATGACTGAGTTTCTGAGATAGAATCTCCATTGCTGTTTTTCCTTAACTGAATGAATATTTTTTCACATTTTAGAATTTCTTCAGTTGGAGTGCCTTTTACTGTTGATGAATGCTTAATATTGTTTCCTTTTCCCCTTGAGAGATCTTATTAAACCCAGGGTGTATCTTACAGTGACAACATCCTAGAATCTGGAAATAGATTGCGGTGAAAACCCTGTAGTTGTTTTCCAGAAAGCAATGGTAGTTGAGATAAATAGTGGAAATTTCTCCCTTTCCCTTGGGTTGTATTCTTTCTGTTTTACACAGGTACTGTACAGAGTAGCATCAGATATTTATTTTGTTGTTAATGGTGTATTTTTTTTTCCACGTCTATCTTCCTGATAGAATCTTGGAATCAAATAATAAAAGAACATAAAGATATATCAAGATTCATTCTGACAAGTTTCATATCTCTGAATATACTCAGAGAGGAAAATTTGACCTTAAGAAAAATTACATTGAGAAATCCAGCTGCTATTATAAAAGTCATTCAGCACAGAGAAAATGATGTGTCTTCCAATGTGGTACCTGTGTAATTTATGTCAACAGAAAGCCAGTAACTTCATCATGATCTGAAAGTAAATTTTACTTGTGAGCTCTTGGTCTCTCTCCTGATCGGATAGAAAGAAGCATGCTGTATACATTCTCAGCTCCAACTTCCCAAAAGAACTTTGGTGGGAGTGAGAGATTGACAGTGAGAGATTTATGCAGGAGCATCATGGAGGTAACTCTGGAAACAGAAAGTATGATTTTAATAGGAATTCTTCCTAAACCTTGGATGTCTTTTTAAATTGACATGTTTAAATTGATATGTTTTTCCAGCAAATATAGATTATCCAGTCTTAAATCAAGCTGCTTAATTATTGCCTAATTTTATTTTCTGTAAATCTAATTATGTTTTCACTGTGTACCTCCATCTTGCTGGCCAGCAGGCGGTGATCTTAGCTGTCATTTTACATTGGACTGCAGTCCCTGCATCTTGAGAAGTGCTAAGTCGTGGGGTGCATCCTTTAGTCACTAGTTCCCTGAGGTTACTACTGACTCACTCACTGTTCCTGCCCAGTGGTTCCCTGCTGCTTGTCTCTTTAGGGTCAAATAATACTTCGTACAACTGCCCATGGCCCTCTTTCCATGGCCACACTGATGATTCCTCCTTGCTGTCCTGACCCCTTGCTGTGTCAGCACTTGGTTCCCTGGGTTTCCAGAGCCTATAGAATTCTTTTTCTCAATTTCCTTGAGCTAGGAAGGCTCTCTTTGGATGGTTTCTGGAGAACCTTTTCTTCTTCTTTTCTCTCTGTAAACTCCTTTCTGTCTTCCTACATCCTCCACAGACCTCCAAATCCTACTCTGGGCAGGGCTGGGATCAGGTGAGGTGAATCAGGGTATCCTCCTCACCCACTATATTTGAGGGTGTGCCTCAAAAATCAGATATCTTTTGGTATTTATCTTGTTTTTCTAAACTATTGCATGAAAATATTACTTATCTTGATTACTGAGTGTTTTGGTAGCTCCTTAAATTTTGCAGCTGAGGAGGCTATGTGCAGTGGCTCACATCTGTAATCCTAACACTTTGAGAGGCCGAGGCAGGAGGATTGCTTGAGCTCAGGAGTTTGGCACCCGCCTGGGAAACTTAGTGAGACCTCATCTCTATAAAAAACAAAAAATTAGCCAGGCATGGTGGTATGTGCCTATTGTCCCAGCTACAGCTACTCGGGAGGCTGAGGTGGGAGGATGGCTTGCCTGGGAGGCAAAGGTTGCAGTGAGCCAAGATCATGCCACTACACTCCAGCCTGGGCAACAGAGGCTGACCCAGTCTGAAAAAAAATTTGTAACTGAGGATAGTGCCTCATTCACCTCACCTTAATTCCAGTTGTGGATTTTGGGAACAAACACAGTAGATCCTATGGCTTATTTCTTGATAGAGTTTGGATGTTTGTCCCCTCCAAATCTCATGTTGAAATGTGATTACCAGTGTTGGAGGTGGGGCCTGATGGGAGGTGTTTGGGGAATGGGGTGGATCCTTCATGAATGGCTTGGTGCTCTCAACTTGGTAATGAGTTCATTTGAGATCTGGTTACTGAAAAGAATCCACTGTCTCTTTCTCTTGCTTCTTTTGTTTTTTTTTTCTCTCTTTCTTGCTCCCTGTCTCACCATGTGACATGGTGGTTCCCCTTGCCTTCTGCCATTATTGTAATCTTCCTGAGGCCTCACCAGAAGCAGATGCCCACACCACACTTTCTGTATAGCCTGCAGAACTGTGAGTCAAAATAAACCTCTTTTCTTTACAAATTATTCAGTGTCAGGTATTCCTTTTTCGCAATGCAAATGGACTAATACATGCCTCCTTTCTCTTTTGCCACGTATCCTAAGAACCAGTTGGAAATGAGAGAAAGGTAGGGGAAATTTAAGGTGGAAAAACCATATAATTACTATCTATGGATGTTATTTAGCCACACATAGAATTAGAGGGATAGGCTTTATCTCAAGAGCTCATTCCTCAAGAGTATATATATATATAATGCTCTCCCACCCATGCTTCTAATACCAGGGAGAGGATGAGGCTGTGTTTGATATCTTGGATAGGTATGTAAAAAGGAAGACACTTGCTCCCTCATCCACCTCAATCATCAGCTGGAATTAAAGTTGCTTTTCAGATCAGATTCATGGCTGTGGAGACATAGCCAGCTGAGACAGTCTCACTGCTGGTAAAGTTACAACAGAAATGACAATGGGGCCGGGTGCGGTGGCTCACACCTGTAATCCCAGCACTTTGAGGCCAAGGTGGGCAGATCACGAGGTCAGGAGTTCAAGACCAGCCTGACCAATATGGTGAAACCCCATCTCTTCTAAAAATACAAAAATTACCTGGGCATGGTGGTGGGTGCCTGTAATCCCAGCTACTGGGGAGGCTGAGGCAGGAGAATTGCTTGAACCTGGGAGGTGGAGGTTGCAGTGAGTTGAGATCGTGCCCCTGCACTCCAGTCTGGGTGACAGAGCAAGACTCCATCCCAAAAAATAAAAAATAAAAAACAAATGACAGTGGCCCATGACCTGCTGGATGTCTCTTAGTTTCATTTTTCCTTATTTCTTTGAGGCTCAACTCCCCACTTTCTGGCTGTCGCCCTAGGCTGATCTGTTCTTCTGGACTCGTTAAGAAACAAAACCAAAAACAGTTTTTCAAGAAGAGCCTCCATTCCCCAAATTGAGATCAGTGAAGTTCGATTCTATTTTTATAAAAGGCTCAACTTCTGCCCAGTGGCTCCAGCTCAGCACTATCATTAAGGAGGGAGCGTGGAGGCTTCAAACGTGAGGGTGATTCCTTTTATTGTGCTTCTCTCTTCAAACTTCCCCTCAGGGAGGAAGAAATCAAAATCAGAGAAGCAATATAAGGTTGTGAAAAGTCAGCAGAGGATTCCAAGAATCCTCCTGGAATCAGAGGATTCTGGGTCTTTGTTCCTGCGAGGCAGCTGCTTTCAAGCTGCCTGACTTGACTCGTTCAGCCCTCATAAAAATCATTGAAGGGCTGAACATCACTCTGTTTCTCTGCTTCGTCTACTTCCTTGAAAATAAATAGAAGCACCATGGGACATTTTGTCCCACATTTGCTGCTTCTGAGGGTTTTTTCTTTTACCAGGCTTCCCAACACAGACTTCTTCCCTTCCATAAGCTCTGAGTGATGGAGTGTTGTCTTCATGGTTCTGTTTTCCCAGGTTGTGCTTTCATGGCTGACTCACATCCCTCTCAAACAGAACAGAAGCAGCAGCCGGGTCTCGTCCCTCACACACGGGTTCCCCTTACCTGTGCTTTGTTCCTTCCCGCTTATGCCACTGTTCCTGACAATGGATCCATGCCTTATGAGCTGCATCTTCATTGGGAATCAGGGAGTTGCCAGAAAGATGAACAGCCCAAACAACTCAGTTGGAAAGGGGGCTTATTGAAAGGTGATGGCGGGAATCTCCAGGAAAAGATCTTCCTGAGAATAAGAAGGTCACCTGCTTGGCTTCTCCAGCCTCGCCGCCCCTCTGAGGCTCAGTGGGCTCTCGGCAAGGCCTTGGAACAGGGTGTTCTCTTGTTTCTCTGCTGCACGCTGGTGTGTTTCACACCGACTTCGTGGGTCTTGTTCACTCACATTTATGGGTGTCATGCAGTGCACTCTGGCCCCCGAGCCTCCATGACCTTACAGCTTGTCTCCTCAGAGCTAACCTGAGTCATGTATGGATCTTTTTTAGGGGAAAGAAATTCTCAGGGTTCCATATCCAAATTCCTGGGAAAGAAACTGGCTCAGCCTGGATCAGGTGTCTATCTCCAGTCCAATCAGCTGTGTCAGCTAGTGGCGGCAGGTCACATGGTACATGGGCTGGCCTTTTTAGAGGAGAGTGAGTGAGGGTAGATTTCAAAGAAGAGGAGGGTCTTGGGTGCGTAGGAAATGGTTAGAGTGTCTAGTGCCATCCCTAAGTGCCACTTCCCTGCTTTCTGCCCATCACTCTGGAGCACAGCCCGGTAAGCTTTCCTTTCAAGAAAACATGATCTTCTGATAGTCTCACTCTCTGGCCTTCTGTTTTGGGTTCTGACGTTGGTAGATTGCTCAGAGAGGGCTTCCCCACACCAAGTTAAATATTAAAACACCCTCCTGTGTGTACACTTATTAAATATTTAAACAGTAAATATTTCATCCATCCAGAATTTTTTTTGGTGCAAGGAGTTAAACAGGGAATCCAGCTCTATTTTTCTCCTCCAGGAGCTCATCACTTGTCCTGACACAATTCTTATCGATCTACTCATTTAAAAAAAAAATTTCAAGAATATCTCATTTATTATATACCACATTTTCTTATGCATTAAATCTATATTTAGACCATATTCTGTTTCATTAACCTGTGAATCCATGTGCCAGAGTTGCAACAGTTTGGTTAGTATGGGCTTCCTCTTTTTTTTTTTTTTGAAACAGGGTCTCACTTTGTCATTCTGGAGTACAGTGGAGTACAGTAACACAATCACTGCTCACTGCAGCCCTGACCCCCTGGACTCAATCAATCCTCCCGCCTTGGTCTCCCCAGTAGCTGCGACTACAGGCATGCACCATCATGCCTGGCTAAGTGTTGTACTTTTTGTAGAGATGGAGTTACACCACACTGCCCAGGCTGGTCTCAAACTCCTGGGCTGAAGTGATTCTCCTGCCTCAGTCTCTCAAAGTGCTGGGATTACAGGAGTGAGCCACCGTGCCCAGATGGGCTGCTTCTTTTGAGCTGTGGAGTCATTTCTCACATCCTGTGATTATTTCCATTGTTCATCTTCATAGACAAGACTGGTCTCATTTGCATAATGCTGGTCACTGGGGCAGGTCCAGTGAGGGTCAGTGGAGGGCTTCCTCTCCATGTAGGGAGGCATTTTACCATAGGAGTGCCACCTTTGAGCATTTTCTCTTCCAAGTTCATGTCAGCAGCCCAAGGCTGCCAAGATCAAGGTCTTCTCACCACCCAGCCCAGTGGCCAACGGCAGGAGTCATTATAGCAGGGCCCATGCACCCTAGGGCTGGCTATCTCCATGTACAGTGTATGCAGGGTGATCGCCAATGAGAGCTGAGGTCACCCTCAGTTCCATTCCATGGGACCTTGGCAGCAGGCCACAGGGCCACTCCTGAAAGGCATTGTTCTCCACTGACTGCAAGCACCATCCACCTCCATCTCTAGTGTCTTTGGTCCCAAGTTCAGGTGAAAGCCAGGTTCCTGGGATCCCATCACTTCATGTCCAGTTGAGCACTTCTTAGACGTCCATGCAGCAGATGGTGAAAAGGACAGCACTTCTTCTAAGTTCCCTATATCAGTTTAACCCCTATTTCAGTTTTTAAGTCTTAGGCTTAAAGCCCTTCTCTGTCTTCCCATTAAGAAGCCTGTCATGATTTAGATTTTTTTTTTTTGAGACAGAGTCTCGCTCTGTCTCCCAGGCTGAAGTGCAGTAGAGTGATCTCGGCTCACTGCAAGCTCCGCCTCCTGGGTTCACGCCACTCTCCTGCCTCAGCCTCTCGAGTAGCTGGGACTACAGGTGCCTGCCATCACTCCTGGCTAATTGTTTTGTATTTTTAGTAGAGACAGGGGTTCACCGTGTTAGCCAGGATGGTCTCGATCTCCTGACCTCGTGATCTGCCCGCATCGGCCTCCCAAAGTGCTGGGGTTACAGGCATGAGCCACCGCACCCGGCCGATTTAGAATTTTTTACCCTAAGTTTATTTTGATGGAGATTTGATGGGGGAAGAGAATAAATTACACGGACTTAACTTACCACTTGGATTGGAGGTTCTACATTTTTTAAAGGAAGTCATGGGAATGTGAATTATTCCTTTCCTTGAAAGCAGTGTTTCTAAAATGTGGATCTGCAATAGATGTATTATTTACCCATGATTCTACCTTTCCACCTCTCCCTCATCCTAGGCAACCTCCGTGGGAGGGAATGTGCTTCTCTACTCCATTGATGTTAGCCATGTGACTGGCTTTGGCCAATGAGATATGAACAGAGGCTTTACATATGTTTGCCTGTTTAGTTTGACCTCTTGTGCTTCCGCCATCTGCATGTCCTGAGAAGTTCTGGTTCACAGATGAGAGACACATGGAGCAGACACGAACCTGGCCTGTAAACTGATGCAGAGTGGCCCTAAGTGAATGGGAGACCTGTGAATGAGAAAAACAAATGGTTATTACTGTAAGTCACTGAAACATTGGGGCTGCTTGTTACACAGCATAGCACTATCTCAGCCAAAACCCGACTAATACTGAGTCATGTATGGATCTTTTTTAGAGGAAAGAAATTCTGGCAAACTCTCTGTGTTGATATCACTTATTAATTCATTTACCAGATAATACTGGGTGTGTGTGTGAGAGATAGACAGTGAGAGAGAGAGAGAGAGAGAGAGAGACCAGTTAGAAGGAATTAAATCATTTTATCCAATGAAACTTAAATATTTCAAACAATACTAGGTATACATTTCTTACCCTTGTAATCAATAATCATAAAGCAAAATAACATTGCAAATTAAGTTAAAACAAAACTACATGAATAATCTGTGTCAACTTAATGGGGTACATGATACTTTTCTTTCATGAAATTATTTTTTGCACTACAAACAAGCTCCTAACTGCTCTGTCTCAGGTTCTTTTGAGTTAGGTGTGCTTACACCCTTGTGAACCCTGCCTCACTTAAGTCTCACATCACTTTTCCATAATCACTGTGGAGCCTGCAGCTGAGTCCTTTGGCTTTTGTTGGTATAAATGCTTCCTCAATGAGTTAGTCCACTTCTGTTCTGTTTCATTAAACTTCAACAATTAAAATAATAGCACCTGACCCGACCCCCTAGCAATATCCTAACAATGCAAAATAAAGTCTGGAATCTGGTTTTATGATTTTTCTTTACTTTATCAGTCTGACAACCTGGCATATGTTTTGAATAACTTTAAAAATGTATCATAAAAATGAAAAATAATGCAACAGATCACACATCTTGGACTTTGAAACCCCAGTATACTCATTCAGTTTGAGACGCTTTCCATTGAAGCACTTTTTGTTGACGTTGAAGAGAAAGGAAGGACAAACCAGACTTTGCACAGCCTGGGCAGCAGGTGGTGCTCTTGACATTGGAATCACACAGGGCCTGCCATTCTGGGTGCGTTGGTCGTCTATGAGATATAATTTACTGGTGTTGCATTGCAGTGGGTTTGTTGCTTTTTAATCTTTTAAAAATACCTTCTGTATGATGACCTTATCTGGGCCGAGTCAGCCAAGCTTAGCCTAGTGAAGCACAAGCAAGTGACTGCTGGGCTGCAGTTTGGTCCTTGGGCTACGTTCTCTCTCTCTCTCTATATATATATCTCCAATGAAAAATGTATATATATACACATTTTTTTTTTCTGGGCTGTAAAAGCAATGCTGGCCCAAGCCTGATAGCCAGTGGTTTGCTGGGGAGACCTTTGTACCTCCTTAGATACAGGCAGGCTGGATCTTTGTAAGCTAGTCCACTCCAGAGCCCCACACTTGTAGGCTAGCGGGTCAATTCTCATGCTAAGGCATAGGTATGAGTCCTTTCTGCTCTAGTCTGCAAACAGTCAAAGCGGCTTTAAAATGCAAATCTGGTGATTTTACCCTTAGCAACATGAAAATCCCAGTATACATTTCTCTTCAACTGTGTGGGATCATAAGACACTTTGTTTTCAATCTGCTATGTGGCCTCAACCACACTAAGGCTTGTTTTTCTATTTGGAATCTTGGAATAACAGCATCTTCTTAAGGATGCTCATTTATAGGATATCTCACTTATATGATTTATAATGAAAGTCACCCTGAGTTTTTCTGGAGATATTAAACGTAGAATCATAAAGTTTAAGATGTAGCTATCATTTTGTTCACCTTACTCCTCTTGCTTCTGGATGTCTAATGCCCAGGAAGGGGAAATAAACTTGCTCAAGGGAGCTGAGTGGATGAGTAACACAGCTTAAGTCTTTTCCAATCCAGTTTTTAAAAACACCAGAATTTTCCCCCCACCATAGTGCAAAACCTATGTACATTGTCATGCTGGCATTGTGCTAGGGGCTGCTCACCTGGGTCTGTCTTCCCAGATAATCCCTATTGTTGAAATAGATTGAACTCATGCTATAGACCAACAATATTATACACATTCAGTCTCCAATAATGTAACTCAAACCTAGGGCATCTTCAAGTGTGGGACTTGTAGACATTACAACATCAGATTGAAGATATCTTTGATGACGTACATATGTCTATGCTTCCAGATTTTAGGGACTCCCATAGCAAGTATGGCTTTTTTTTTTTTTTTTTTTACGTTGAGGGCTAATTAACATAAAATAAAACACACTGATCTTAAGTGTTTAGTTTGATGAGTTTTGACAATTGAGTAATTGCCTTTTGAGAACAAAACTGACTATACATCTAAGTCTTACATAAGGCCTGTCTGGAAAGAAAGACAAAAATCTTAGAGACCCTGCCAGTTCTCTTGGTCTTCTTAAGAAAAATATTCTGATTATGGGTTTCCAGACATTCACCAAACCTCCTATACGTTGCGAGAAACATGCCTGAGCCAATTTTATTTAGAACTCAAAGGGCAAAGTGACCACACACAACAGCTGTAGCTGCTAATCAGAGGCTCTAATTTGTGTTTCCAGGTGCCCCTCACTAAGGATCCAGTCGCTCTTCACTAATGTAGGCCAAACACCAGGTTTGTCTTGGTCCACTATGGGCACTGTGTGTGGCTATGGGTTTTAAATGCTTGGATTTTAATTCCTTAGTTCTGAGTCTTTGTTCTCAGTCTCCATCTTATATTTCCTCCTACTATAATTCTAATAGCAGGTTTTGCAAAGTCTGTTCCTGCCCATGTGTTTGGGGTGGTATAAACCTGAGTCTTTAATGTAAGAGGTGCAGGGAGGATCAACTTTTTTATGTTGTAATATTGTTTTGTCTTTTGTTTTTTTGAGATGGTGTTTTGCTCTTGTTGCCCAGACTGGAGTGCAATGGCACAATTTTGGCTCACTGCAGCCTTTGCCTCCCGGGTTCAAGTGATTCTCCTGCCTCAGCCTCCAGAGTAGCTGGGATTACAGGCGTGCACTACCATGTCCAGCTAATTTTTTGTGTTTTTAATAGAGACAGGGTTTCACAATATTGGTCAGGCTGGTCTTGAACTCCTGACCTCTGGTGATCCACCCGCCTTGGCCTCCCACAATGCTGGGATTACAGGCATGAGCCACCATGCCCGGCCTTTTTATGTTGTAATATAGAAGCCCCATTCTGTCAGGCTGAAAGGAAATTTCACTTCTGGTATAACTGTGGGCATCTCTTCACCCTGGGATTGTTCCAAGGTCCTGGGGGTGCTTCATGGAGATACTCAAGGGGGGAAACCTCTCCAGTCATGAGCCATGGGTCCACATTGGCTAGTGCTGAGACCTGTTTACATTCCACTTGAGACACCATAAACTTTGGTGAGGCCAGGAGGCCTGGTGCTTTGGGTCACCGGTCCAGTCCCCTGACCCTAGTATCCCCTGCAGGTCTTAGGACCTACTTGGAATACTGTCCCCATAAACTCATGGGGTTCATAGACATTTTTACCATCAGGAGTTCTGCCCTACACTCTCTTGTTGCCAGCCTAGGATCCCTCTTTCCACTGTCTTTGGAACACCCAGTATTTCCTCATCAGGGGGTTGTTACAGGGAACAGGAGAACAGGTTTCCGACCACAAGTAGCTTCTGTCTCTGGCTCTGCAAAAATGCCCTAAGGCAAAGATTTACAAAGGCTGCTTGCATGAAATCCAATGAGAGGAAAACAGCACTGAGCAGAACACAGGTTAATATCTCAAAGGACGTATTCTTTGTCAAGTGTTTATGGTACTTTGATGGCCTGCTTTGCTTATCATGCTGCAGGGTTCTCTTTCCTGCTCACGTTCAGAACATTCTGTGTCTCCTTTGTCAGCTAGAGCTCCCCTGGTAAGACTAAGAGTTATCATGGCAGGGACTTCATGAATACTTTTACCTGGAAATAGTCCTTTCCTGTACCCAGCTGGGTGGAAAGAACACATCTTGGCACATTCCAACAGTGGTCCTGGCTCATCTGATGTCTAATGCACCCCAACAAAGAAAATGAATAAATTGCTTTATTTCAAATTGAACTTGTATATGTCTGAGTTTTTTTCCCTGTTATACTCATTACCAGGACCGGATAAATATTGGCAATTGAACAAGAGTGAGCAGGTGAGAGAAAGAATTAAAAAGCAGGGTGAAGCTTTGACTTTTAGGGTATACCCTTTTGGTTTAGGTTTTGCTGGTGTCTTCAGGCTCTGCATTTTGGCACATCATCAAGGAGCCAGGATATGGTGCCGTGGGCAGTATCGTGTTCCTCTCATCCCAGGCAAGGAGAAAATCTATCCTTGTCACCAGGGGACACTGTGTGTCTGGCCTGGGAAGCTAGCTTGGCTGTGATCAGGCAGCAACTGAGGTTTGTTAGCTGCCACAATGCCTCGGCCTGCATCCTGCTCCCTGACCCTAAACCTAAGGGATTGGAGCTATATTGGCTTCTGATAAATGCTTTCCCTGACAATCTGTGTTTGGTATCTTTCTCATTTTATGCCATGCTAGGTTTAGTCTCTCAAAATGGGATATTTCTGTCTGACGAGATAAGGGTTGTGTCATCATAACAAGATATTCTTGCTCATGGCAATGACAAGCCTCATGGATAAGCTCTAAATGTGCAGACCTGGTCCCTGATAACTCACCCAATCTCCTTGGCTTAGCTTCCCTCCATCCCAGAGGTCAGCGAGGGAGAGTGTGGGTGGACCAGGGCCAGGGATGGGCTCATGCTTTGACAGGGAGCCGGAGAGGGATGAGCTGAGGCTGTCGGGGCTCAGAGGATGGGGTTGTTGACAGGAAAGGGCTCAGATGCTGAGTGACGCTGGAGGAAGCTGTGGGGTTGTGGGAGGGGCTTATGCACATTTACAAAAAAGCATAAAAGAGTGGTTTTTACACTTTGATAAGGTCCATTTTGTTATAGATGCTATAAAAGCTAGATTAAAGTCCTGAAAGTTAGAAGGGCTTAGTTAAATTGTTGCTTTGAGATCTTCTGATTCATCCTATGGGCAGTGCCAGCCATGGAGAGCATGTTTTCCGGGATTAACCAGGATGTGAGCTGAGCTGCATCTGCTGTAAAGGGATGTCTGGAAGGACAGGGCCTGGGGGCCTGGAGACAGCTGTGAGGTTGTGGCCACACTTGAGGGTTGCAAAGCACTCGAGGTACATTTCTGCCCCATCTCTGTCTGTGAGAAACAGAAAATTTGTTAGGGTTTGAATGTCAGTCTCTCTCTCTCTCTCTCTCTCTCTCTCTCTCTCTCTCTCACCAGCTAAAAACCTCAATTTCTGGACCAGGGTAGTAATAAATGCATAGGGCTGCTTTGCCCAAGCTTGCCTGAAACTAGCTGTCATGAAGAGAAGATAATAAGGTCTTGGGACTGAAATGTTCAAATTGTACAATTTTTTTTTCTAATAAAGGAGTTGCTGACAGTTATGAGGACTATACCATTTTAACCTTTTAAAATAGTTGAGGTCAGCCAACATTTTAAAATCAGAGAACTAAAATGAGTTAGACATGCCCAGGACATGTTGGCCATGTTGATTATGACTTCAGATATGTGGGTTTGCATATGCTGAAAAAGATCAATTTGTTATAAACCAGATTTCCACTGATATGATGAAAATGTGTTTTTTATGGATGCAAACTGCAAAACCTGAGAAATATTTAGGTTTGAAAGTTGTGTGTGGACGGGTGTCAATGTTTTGGTGAATTATAATATTTACTTTTCTAGGGCAGTTTGCTAGTCAACTCTCTAGGATTGGTTGAACACTTCCCAGAACCCTCTAGAATACTCCTAACTTCTAAGATTTTTTTTTTTTTCTAGAAGGTTTGGGAAAGTTAGGCTGGATCAGATACATCGGAGGGGTATGAGCACATTGTCTCACCCAGAACCATGACTTCTCCACAGTTGTTTCCAGCACTCTCCTGCCCTTCCTTCCACAAAAAGAGGAGAGAAATTCTCCCTCGCCTTAACCTCACAAGCACCCACTGTTGATCACAGAGTGACTAGTTTCCTTGACAAAGTATTCCATAATTTTTTTGGAGGGAAATATGGTAGTATATCAGTCAGCTATTACATGTAATGAGCAACCACAAAAATCTCAGGAACAGACAACAAAAAGCATTTATTTAGCTTATTCATCTGCAGGTTAGTGGACGTGTCTGTTGATCTCAGCTGGGCTTGCCCGTGTATCATGAGTTGGCTGAGGATTGACTGATCTTACACAGCTGAGTGGATCTGCTTTGACTGCAATGGCTGGGGAAGCTCTACTTCTCACTGCAAGTCTGTAGGTCTCTTCGGCAGTGTCTCTCATGCTTCTTGGGCCAGCAATCTATCCAGGGCATGTTCTTATTATGGCAATGGCAGAAGTACACAGGGAATACTCCACTGCAAAAGCTTATTTCAAGCCTCAGCTTTGTGACACATCTGCTCAGATCCCATTGGCAACTTTCAGAGCTGACCCCAAAATCAAGGGTTGGTGAAATACACTCCACTAATGTCAACACATGGAACTGGAAAATCACATGGGAAAGGATGTGGACATAGGGAGCTGTAAAAAATTGGCCCTCAAAATGTAATCCACCACAGTGCATATGAGATACTTCTTTGTATTGCTCAAAAAACCTCAATGGCTTTGCACTACCCTTAGCCTGGCACTCAAGTCTAAAGGCAATCCTTTACCATCCTGTATAACCTTATTTTCTACCACCTTTCAGTAACACTTCCCACCTTCACCTTCCAGCCAAATACATCTTAAACACGCCTACCTTTCCTTAGGCAGCCCTCTCTAGTTGTTTACCTAAGCTCCATTCTTGCTTCATAGTGAAATGTAGGGTCTGCTTCCTCCTTGTAGCTCTTGGAGGGCTGGACAGGTCTATTGTACCTCCAAACCTCTGGCATCCAGCCTGGCACCTAGCATGCTGCTGACTGCTTAGTAAGTTATTTTTAATTTTTAATTTTAATTTTAATTTTTTTTCCAGGAGCTGGGAGTGAAAAAGGAAGGAGAAAGGAAAGTTAAGAGGATCGAGAGCCTCTGCCTCATCCAGGGTACCCTGTCCCTTTCATTCTCACATTGGAGTTAGGACACAGCTGAGACAGAGCAATTCATAGGGTATTTTCAAGTCCTACTTTCATTTCCCTGAATACTCAAACTGATTGTTCTTCTATTCCAGTACCTGATTTTCAGCCTTATTGATCTGCCTTTATTAGTTTATTCAGGGTTGATTAGGTGATGAGACAATTGGCTTGTGTTAACTGCATAATAAAATATATATTTATGAGCTGTGAAACCATCTCCTTATACAGTTGGTCCCATCTTGTGGATCTTATCCTGGGGTTTGTTCATGTTGCTGTCCTCCTGGAATATTTTTACCTTCCTAGAAGTCAAAGAACAATTCAAAGTCCACCTCTTGGGGCCTTTTTTTAGAGTCAGAGAGCTCAAGGGAAATCCTGTCTTCATCACTCTTTAAGTAAATTACTTAATCACTCTGACTCCTGGATTCTTCATTTTTAAAGATTAAACAATATAATGTGCCAAATGTTTAAGATGGGCATCATACACAGTGTCCACAAAAATCTACCCTTTTATAATGAAAAATTTCAGATATATTCCAAAGTAGAGAACATTATAAACTTCTAGGTACCTAAGACTCAGCTTTAATAGCTAGCAACATTTTGCCAATCTTGTTTCATCAGTCCTTCCACTTTTTATGTTTTTGGAGAGTTTTTAAGCAACCCCAAACATTATATTATTTTACCCTTAAATCCATGTAGTAGACTGTTGAAAAATGTTCCCCTTATATTTTCCATTGTCCAGGGATCTTTGGGTTCCTGAAGCTCTCTAGTTTCTGCTCCGTATATTTAGCAATTAATCATGTAGCTTTGCCATGATTTTCCTTTGTTTCCCAAGGAAAATTGAAAGCAAGAGACAGAAGATTTTGCTTAGCCGTGTCCTAATGTTCAGCTATGTACCTATTGTGATAAGTCATGGGGGTGTTAGAATAGGCAGACAGCCAGAAATGAGCAGGCAAGGGAGTCCCTGGGAAAAGAAGTCCTGGAGATGCTGACCACTGACAGCAAAAAAAAGACAATGGCTACACTGGCTGCTTCTGGCCTTGTGGTTGGGCTCTTCTGACCCTGAAGGGGACTTATTGGGCCCTTGCTGGAGATAACCATGGTAGGGAATTTTCCTGCTGTCAAGCATGCACATTTCTCCAATAACTCACCATAGAGTACCCTTTTGCCCATTATAGTAAAAACACACCCCTTGGTGGAGATTTTAAATGCTAGTGAGACATGCAATGTGTGTACTAGCACGTACAACCACAGAGCATGCATGTCCAAGGGGACTTCCTAAAACGTGCTTGCAAGTGACACCCTCTCATGCCCTTACATGAATAATCATGTAGGATTCTCATAAAGAGAGTCCTGTGGCACTAGCTGCTACTGGCTCAACCTCTCTTTCAGGCAGCCCACTCTGACTCCTTTTTGTACTGTCTCTTTAAACACTTTCTTGACGACACTGCTATTGCTATTTTTCCAGCTGGGCCAGCCTGAAGCTGTTTTGCAGCTGCATCAGCCCAATCCTCTCTTGGATTGTACTCTTATGTCTTTAATAAACCTTTTGCTTGCATTACTAACTGTCTCTTGGCTGAATTCTTTCTCCCAAATCTCCCAGGATCAAGGACCCTGCACCCCTGCTGGTAGCAGGGGGACAAGACAATGTATTTCATCAAATAAACAATAAAGGAGAGTAGGTGTCACAGCAGTGTTACTGATGCATGGGGACTATCAAACAGTTGAATTTTGTATTTGAAGGATGAGTAGGATTAGCTGTGAATCATGTTAGCAGGGTTGGGGTTAACCTTCAATCAAAGGTTGATATATGAAGTATTTCTACAATATAATAAAGAAACTGGAATCCCAGAGCCAAAGGAGTACCATCTCATAGATAAGACAGCAAGACTCAGAATGGTGACATAACTAGCTCAGTGTAACAAGCTGATATAGGTCAGGCTGGTGTAGGCACCTAGATCTCCAATATTCTGTCATTTACTCTTGATTTACTTCTGTGCTTTGTAGAGTCCTGGGCATTCCTGGAGGGGTCTCAGAAGCTGGCTGAGGCCATGGGGTATGTCTCAAATAGGGGAAGCTCTGGACTTTCATCTCTGCTATGTGTCCCTCATAAGATTCCCCCTGAAGAAGAAAAGTGTTCCGCGACTAAAAAAGAGTTTGCAAACCATTGCTCCATGTGATTCTGCATGTTCCTTAAGATGGCTTGCAGTAACTGGTAACTCACAAACACCATTCTACTACTTGACAGGGTGAGAAGTAGAACTTAACACATTCCCTCTTATTTATAATGTCATAGAAATGCATCTAACAAAAAGAGCAAAAATGCATCTCTGGCAGAAAAATTTTAACAACAATTTTTTTTTTTTTCAAGAGAGGGTTTCACTCTTGAAACCCAGGTTGCCCAGGTTGGAATGAAGTGACATGATTACAGCTCTCTGGAGACTTTACTTCTTAGGCTCAAGTGATCCACCTCCCTCAGCCTCTGGAGTAGTTGGGACTACAGGTGCACACCACCACACCTGGCTAGTTTTTGTATTTTTTGTAGAGACAGGGTTTTGCCATCTTGCCCAGGCTGGTCTCAAACTTCTGGCTGAAGCCATCTTCCTGCCTCTGCCTCTCAAAGTGCTGGGATTACAAGTGTGAGCCACCATGCCTAACCTCAGCAATGTTGTTTTTTTAATATTGAGCAAACAGCTATGTGATTCTAGTTCAACACTTCTAACCTCTTTGAGTCTTGTTTTTTTGTGTCTGTAAAATCAGGATTATCATGAGTACCAAGACACCTGTGGCAGAAGTTTGCACTGCACCACACTCCCTTGGACCACCTAGTATTGGGACATGTCTGGTGGATAGTTCCATGCACTTCATAAGATCCACAATGAGTATACTAAGAGCACAACTCAAGGTGTTTCTCTGTGTTGCTGTCCCTGGGAGTCCTCCAACGCTGTGAAAGGTTACTCAGCCTCATGCAGGCACAATCCAGAAATGTAGAGGAGTTAATGCCCCAGGAGCAACTTTCAAGTAAAGAAGAGTGGTAGTCCAGATGTATTCTTCAGTCTCTCCTTCTGGTGGCACAATTCTGGGATGTGTTCTACGCAGTTTCTCAGTGGTCCACATGGGATTGATTCTCAGTTACCCACATTGGTGATTCACTCACTAATACACTCACGAATACACATTGGTATAAATGTCCATCAGCCAAAGGCCACAGGACCTATCTGAAGTCAAACAACGTAAGGGTTTACAGTTTGCTGCAATGAGGGAGAACCATACCATGGGGAGCTGTAATAAAGAGTTAAGGTAGACTTGTGCTGGGTGATTTTGAAGAGGATTGTAGGAAGTAAGTTTTTCTTTCCCCTGAATTGAGTGCTGAATGGGGTATTAGGGGAATTTGATGACTGGATATTTTAATAATTTTTATCTAAGAGGCAGGACTGATGAAGTGGAGCTAGGGTTGTTGTTGATAAAGAGGCAGAGCTCATTCATATTAGAAAGAAGATGTTTGATTATTTCTGTGACTCCTCAGTGTCCTTGTCTTTGCGTTCAGTCATGATTATGGGTCGCCTTGCTTTTATTTTGTTCCACTATAAGTGGCCAGTCTGATTATTTTTGATATTCCGTGGAGATTGTTATCAGCTACCAGTTGCCAGCTATCAGGCCCTTTTACCCTGCTTGCTGTTGGCTTTCCCCTTTCTCCTGCCTCCCTCGCTCCCTCACTTCTGCTTCCTGGGATCACCTCCCTAAAACACTATGCTCCCAGGTCTCATGCTTTGCCCTCCTGAGAACCCACGGTAATCCCACACCCTTTTCAGAAGCTTGATTCCTTGGGTTCTTGGAATGGCTTAGAAAATCTTAGGTTCCCAGTATCTTAAGGCATTTTTAGAATGTCATGATAACTATTACATCATGGAAGTCTGGATGTAGTTACCTCCTTCTTACCTCAGAAGTATTCACTCATGATGATACACAAACACATTAAAAGACAAAACAAAACGTAACTGTGAGCATGTCACAGACCCTCCGAATTTCTGCTGACTGCTGGGGATACTGTCAGGGAGGCGTCTTCTTGCCACCATGGCCTTTGCCCTTCATTTAGAGGTGTTTCATAGGAGGTTTACTGCCCCCTTTTTCATTGAGTTCTTAGTATCTTGTGACACTCAGTTGTAGCTGGACACATTAGCATTGGGCTATCCCCATGCTTGGCATGTCCAGATCAGCCAAATAGACCCAGCTACAATGTGTCCTATACCTCCGATGGGAGAAGGGCAAGATGCGCTCCAAGGCAATAAAGATGGGTGGGTGCTCAGTGTGTGGCATTATTATCACCATCATCATATTTATAATCAATAGGCTGTTTTTTAGTACAGTTTTAGATTTACAGGACACTTGAGCAGATAGTAGAGAGTTCCATATACTCATCCTTCCACTCCCCTCCACCCAAAGGACACAATTTTCCTACTAGGAACACCTTGCATTAGTGTGGTACATATGTTACAATTAAACCACTATTGATACATTACTATTGACTATAACCCATAGATTACATTAAGGTTGACTCTTCGAGTTGTACAGTTCTATGGGTTTTGACAAATGCATAAAGACATGTATCTCCCATTACGGTTTCATAGAGGATGGTTTCACTGCCCTTAATATCCCCTGTGCTTCACCTATTCACCTATTTATCCTTTCCCCACTTCCATCCCCCAAACCTCCTTGCTGTATTTTGTTAAATAAACTAAGTAAGGCAGGATAACCTTCTATGACCCTGGAATATTAACCAGGGTGGCTTTGCCTCTTGATGCCTGTTTCATTAAGAAGGTCGGTGGCTCCTTCTGTCTATATCTATCCTTCGGGGTAATATAGAGAGTCATCTTTCATGAAGGAAGGTGTGTAAAGTGCCCAGCATGAGGCAGGAGGCTTGGTGCAGGTGATCCCTCTTCCCCCTGCTTCTACTGCAGGCTAGTGGAGGCTCTGAAGTTGGAGAGAAAGGTGAGGCAGGCCTAGGAACCCAGGTAATTGAATATTTTTTGTAATAATTCTTTAGCCTGCCTGCATCCGGAGGGGTTGAACAATGGGCTTTCTCTGTCCCCAGGCAGGGGAGGAATCTAGTGGGAAATTTAATTTTCCTTGTGAGTTTACAGGAGTCAGAGGCCAAGACTTCATTAATCATCGTGAGAATCCTCCTCTGCCCAATTACTTGTGGGCATCACCTATCCTGAACTATCTTCTTGGGGTCGGCCATTCAGAACAACCCAAATTAACCTCTTGCAATTGGTTCTGACCCTCCCTGACACCGCCTGCTGAAGGCTGGCTCCCTCCAGCCGGGCCTCTCTGCCACCCCTATTCTGTTTTTATGTTGGAATAGCTCTTCTTTTATGCAGACTCTGCCCTCTGTGGCAGGATCTCACAATGTAGAGCTCTTTAAAGTTTCTCTTTAGCACAAGCTTTCATAACGCAAATTGGAAATGATGGGGTAGATTAATTAGGAAGCCTAGTATGCAATGTGGAGACAGATATTCATTCTAACTTGGAGCTTCCTCCATGAACATATGAAAAAAGTTGTTGCTTGCTACTCAAATACTTTGTTGAAGTGGCTTCGTGCTCAGTTTGTCTTAACAGTGGTGGATTGGTCAGAGTCCTGCAGGAAACGGATGGTGCATGCAATTATAATTTAGGAGAATTTAATGAAGAGGTATTTGCAAGGGCGTAGATAGGATGAAGGGCACTAACAAAGAGTAGCAAGGCACTGTAGGATCAAAATCATTGGGAAGACATTGCCTTTCCTGACAGGCAAAGGGTTAGTGGTGATGTGAAATTGGCAAGAACTATAGCTGTTGGAGAGGGCCTTCTCAAAAGGCAATGTGACCTTGGGTAGAAAAACAGAGACCATGGCTAATTATTGTCTAGTGTAGGGGGAGCCACGGAATAAACATAGAATTTCTTCCCTCTGACCTTCAGTTGCTTGCTGGTAACTCCATTTGTCAAATCCAACCAGAAGCCAGAGGGCAAACGAACCTGGGAAATGCATTCCACAAAGGTCAGTCTGCTGGGGCCCAGAGCAGGTCAGAGAAGGGTGGACAAAAGCTGGAGAGGAGTAAGTGGAGCAGCACAAAGTAGATTATAAGCAGGATAAAGGTGATAAGAATGTGTGAGAGATCAGGTCTAATAAATGTGCCAGTAGTGAAAGGAAAACATGCAGTAGTCTTGTACAATAGACAAGTGGAATCAAAATCTTCCATGTGCTCAGTGATGTTTGATTTTGCAGCTATATGATGTAACTGTGAAAAAAAACTTACTAGGTGTCACCCTCCACCCCGGTGTTTTCTCCTACTTAATTATTTAAGGGAATATCAAGTTGTGGTATATTTTTTTTCTTCCTGGATTTTATTTTCCTTTTTTTTTTTTTAAAGGACAAAAAGAATGATGTAAAAATAAACTTATTATTTTCTGCTACATGCTATAAGATTATGATAAATATTTTCAGTTCAAATAAATAACTGGATTTTTCTACCTAAAAGCCACTGTGTATTAAAATATCCAAGGAAGAGTAAGTTGTGAATCTAAACTTCTCGAGGCCCCACCTCTTTACCATCTCTTCCCCTATTACCAGGGCAATAACTGTTTTTTAAATTGGGGTATCTCATTGTTGTTTTAATTTCTGTTTCTCTAATGACTTATGATGTGGAGCATCGTTTCATATGCTTATTTGCCATCTGTGCATCTTCTTTGGTGAAGTGTCTATTAGAGTCGTGGCAATACTTTTAAATTGGGTTGTTTGTGTTCTTATTGTTGAGTAGCTTTGTTATGTTTTGAATGACAGTCCTTTATCAACTATGTCTTTTGTAAATACTTCTCCCAGTCTGTTGGCTTGTTTTTTCATTCTCTTGACAGTGTCCTTCACACCAAAAATTTTTAACTTTAATAAAGTCCAGCTTATAAATTCTTCCTTTCATGGATCATGCCATTGATGTATCTAAAAAGTCATCACCCAACTCAAGGTTATCTAGATTTTCTCCTATGTTATCTCATAGGAGTTTTATAGTTTTTCATTTTAAATTTAGGTCTATGAGCCATCTTGAGTTAATTTTTGTGAAGGGTATAAGGTCTGTCTGTAGATTCATTTTATTTTATTTTTTGCATTTGGATGTTCAGTTGTTCTAGCACCATTTATTGAAAAGACCATCTTTCTCTATTATACTGTCCTTTCTCCTTTGTCAAAGATTAGTTACTTGTATTTATGTGGGCTTATTTCTAGGCTCTCCATTCTGTTAAATTGATATATTTATCTGTTCTGTCACCGATACCACACTGTCTTGATTACTGAAGCTTTATAATGTCATGAGGTCAGGTAGTATCATTCTTCCTTTAATATTGTGTTGGCTATTCTGTGTCTTTTCCCTCTATATGTAAACTTTAGAATCAGTTTGTTAATAGCTACAAAATAACTTCCTGGAATTTTGACTGTGATTTCATTAAATCTATAGATCAAGTTGAGAAGAAGTGACATCATGACACTGCTGGGTCTTCCTACCCGCCAAAACTAACACATCTCTTCATTTCTTTAGCTCTTTTGATTTGTTTGATCAGAGTTTGGAAGTTTTTCTCATATAGATCTTATACATATTTTATTAGATTTATATTTAAGTATTTTATTTTTTAGAGGTGCTAATGTAAATGGCATTATTGTTTAATTTTTAATTTTACTTGTTCATTGCTGACATAAAGGAAAGTGTTTGACTTTTTTGTATTAACCTTGTATCCTGCCACTTTGTTAAAATTGCCTTTTGGTTCCAGGGTTTTTTTTTTTTTTCCAGTGAATTCTTTTGGATTTTCTTCATAGACAGTCATGTCACCTGTGAACTAGTTTGACTACTGCAGCTTTGAACATGCTTTGAAGACAGGAAGTGTGAAGCCTTCAGCTTTGTTCTTCTTTCTCATGATTATTTTGGATATTTGGGGTCCTTTGAGAGTCCATATTAATTTTAGGATATTCCTTTTTTTCCTACAAAAATTATTGAACTTCTGATAGGGATTGCATTGAATCTGTAGATTACTTTGGGTAGTATGGACATTTTAACAAAATTAAGTCTTCCAATTCATGAACATAGGACGTCTTTCCATTAATTTATGTCTTCTTTTATTTATTTCAGCAAGACAGTTTTATTTATTTATTTTTAATCATTGTAGCTTTTATTTCCTGATGTAAGAGTTCATCTTCATTCTTTTTCATGTAGATATTGAATTTTTAAACTACTATCTGTAGTTAGTTATTTCCTTTTCTTATCTCATTACATTAGTTAGGACTTCCAGTACAATGCTGAAACAGAATGGTGAGAGGGGACTTTCTTGGCTTGTCCCTGATCTTAGTGAGAAAACTGCCAGTTTCTCACCATTAAGTATGTTAGCTGTAGAGTTTTTGAGGAAGTTCTACTCCTAATTCACTGAGAGATATTAAAAAATCATGAATGGGTGTTGGGTTTTGTCAAATGCTTTTTCTACATCTATTGTGTGTTTTTCCTTCTTTAGCTGGTTGATATGATGTATTGCACTAATTGCTTTTCTATTGCCAAACAGGGTTTGCATACTTAGAATAAATCTCACTTGGTTGTGATATATAATTCTTTTTATACATTATTAGGTTTGATTTCTTAATATTTTGTTGAGGAATTTTGCATCTATGTTCATAACAGATATTGGTCTGTAGTTTTATTTTCTTATGTCTTTGTTTTTTGTATTAAGATAATGCCGACCTCATAAAATGAACTAGGAAGTAGTCCCTCTGCTTCTGTCTTCTGGAAGAGATTGTAGAGAATTGGTATTCCTTCCTAAATGCTTGCTAGAATCCACCAGTGAACCTATCTAGGCCTGGTTCTTTCTGTTTTGGAAGGTTATAAATTATTGATTTAATTTCTTTAATAGATAAAGGCCTGTTCCAATGGTCTATTTCTTCTTGTGGGAGTTTTGACAAATTGTGTCTTTCAATGAATTGATCCACTTCATTTAGGTTATCAAATTTGTGGGCATAGAGTCGTTAATAGTACTCCTTTATTATTATTTTAATGTTCGTAGGATTTTTAGTAATGTCTTTCTTTCATTTCTGTTATTAGTGACTTGTGTTCACTCCATTTTTTTTGTTAGTTAGCCTGGCTAGGAGCTTATGGACTTTATGTATCTTTTCCAAGAACCAGTTTTTGGTTTTGTTGATTTTCTCTACTGATTTCCTGTTTTCTATTTCATTGATTTATGACTTAATATTATTATTTATTTATTCTTCTTATTTTGAATTTAATTTGGTTTTCTAGTTTTCTGCCTCTTAATTTTAAGTGTACATTACATTATTGTTAATTGTATGCATATTTTTGTAAACAGATTTCTAGAACGTTTTCATCTTGCATGACTGAAACTCTATACTAATTGAACAGCACCCTATTTCCCCCACCTGCAATCCCTGGCAACTACATTTTCTTTATCCATTCATCCGTCATGGACCTTTAGGTTGCTCCCACATCTTGGTTATTGTGAATAATGCTGCAATGAACATGAGTACACAAATACATCTTTGAGATCCTGTTTTCAAATGTTTCCGATGTGTACCTTGAAGTGGGATTACTGGGTCATGTGATAGTTCTTTTAATTTTTTGAGGAATGTCTGTACTGTTCCAGACCAGTCATACCATTTTGCAGTCACACCAACATTGTACAGGGGTTCCAATTTTTACACATTCTAACCAACATTTATTATTTTCTATCCTTTTGATAGTGACCATCCTAATGGGTATGAGGTGACATCTTATTGTGGTTTTATTTACATTTCTTTGATGATTAAAGATGTGGAGCATCTTTTCATATGCTTATTGGCTATTGGCATATCTTCTTTGAAGAAATGTCTATTCAAGTCCTTTGATTTTTTTATTATCAAGTTATAGGAGTTTTAAAAATATATCTAGATATTAAGGCTTTGTCCAACATATGGTTTGCAAATATTCTCCCCCATTGTGTAGACTGCCTTTTCACTCCTTGACTTTTCTTTTTGCTGCACAAGTTTTTAAGTTTGACGTAAACTCATTTATCTATTTTTGCTTTTGTTACCTGCACTTTTGGTGTCACATCCAAGAAACCATTGTCTATTCCAGTGTCATAAAGCCTATGTTTTCTTCTAAGAATTTTTCAGTTTCAGGTATTATGTTTAGGTGCTTAATCCATTTTGAACAATTTTTGTATATGATGTAAGATAAGAGTTCATCTTCATTCTTTTTCATGTAGATATTGAATTTTTAACTACTATTTGTTGAAGACAATATGCTTTCTCCATTGTGTTGTCTTGGCACCCTTGCTATGATTTGACCTATGGATTTATTTTCGGGCTTTCTTTTCTGTTCCATTGATCTATATGTTTGTCTTTATGTAAATATTTGATTAAGTTATTATGATAATGTACACTTAAAATATTATGTAGATATTTGATTACCGTAGCTTTGTAATATGCTTTGAAGTCAGGAAGTGTGAAGCCTCCAGGTTTGTTCTTCTTTCTCAAGATGATTTTGGCTACTTGGAGTCCTTTGAGATTCCATAGAAATTTTAGGATATTCCTTTTATTTCTGCAAAAAATGTGATTAAGCTTTTGATAGGGATTGGATTGAATCTGTAGATTACTTTGGGTAGTACAGACATTTTCACAAAATGAAGTCTTCCAATTCATGAACATAGGATGTCTTTCCATTTATTTATGTCTTCTTTTATTTATTTTAGCATTGTTTTATAGTTTTCATTGTGTAAGTCTTTTGTCTCCTTGTGTTTTTTTGTTTTTTCAAAAGAAAGGCAGACTGTCACATGCAGCACCTCACTGGGAAGTGTCTGGAGTCTTGGAAGCTTGATTACTCTACATTCTCCTGCAAATGAACCTTGAGAGCTTGTTTGGAGATTCTAGCAGGGGAATGCAGCTTTTCATATACCCTTGACCAAAGACTGGTACTTCTCTATGGGGGTTGGTCGTCCTCTTCGACCAGTGCGCAGCTTCAAAGGAGCAGCACATGGAGCAGTGAGGGAGAAAGGAGACACCCGCCTATCCAGCTGGACCAGTCATATCAACCCTGGCAATCAATGGGGTGACGGATGTTGCAGCGAGATCACCATCACATCCTTTTTGTCTCCTTGTTAACTTTATTTCTTTTTGATCCTGTTGTAAGTGGGATTGCATCGATTTTTTAAACATTTATTTATTTATTTAGTTAGTTTTTTTAATAAGTTGTTGGGGTACAGGTGGTATTTGGTTACATAAGTAAGTTCTTTAGTGGTGATTTGTGACATTTTGGTGCACCTGATTGCATCAAATTTTGGATGTGTGCCCTAGAGGTAGCATTGCTAGATCATGTGATAGTTTTATTTGTAATTTTTTGAGGATGTCCATACTGTTTTCTAATTTTGTTTTTGAAGTGATAATTTCCTAATTAAAAAAAATTTTATTGCTTATTTTTAGTGTATAGAAACACAATTGATTTTTGAGTGTTGACTTTGTATCCTGCAACTCTGCTGAATTTTTTTATTTGTAATTCTAACAGTATTTTTGTGTGGAATCTTTGGGATTTTCGATATATAAGATCATGTCATCTATGAACAGAGATAATTTACTCCTTTCTTTCCAATTTCCATGTCTTTTATTTATTTTTTCTGTCTAATTGCTCTGGCTAGAACTTCCAGTAGTATGCTAAATAGAAGTGATGAAAGTGGGCATCCTTGCCTTGTTCCTAATCTTAGAGGAAAAGCCATGTTTTTCACCATTGCATATGATGTTAGCTGTGGGCTTTCCTATGTGATCTTTATTATGTTGAGGTAACTTTCTTCTATTACTAGTTTGATGGTTATTTTTTATCATGAAATAATTTTTAACTTTGTTAAATGCTTTTTATTCATCAATTGAGATGATGAGTTTGCTAGTATTTTGCTGATGTTTCTGCATTAATATCCATCAGAAATATTGCTCTATAATTTTCTTTCTTGTGGTATCTTTGTCTAGCTTTGGTATCAGGGTAATTCCAGTCTCATAAAATCAGTTTGGAAATTTTCCCTTCTCTTTATTTTCAAGAGTTTGAAAAAAATTGACATTAGTTCTTTAAATGTTTCATAGAATTTTCCAGTGAAGTCATCTGGTTCAGGGCTTTTTTGTTGGGAGGTTTTTGATTATTGATTAAATTTCCTTATTAGTTATAGATCTGTGCAGATTTTTTATTTATTCATAAATCAGTCCTGGTAGATTGTATATTCTAGAAATTTATTCATTTCTTCTAGGTTATCTAATTTGTTGGTATATAATTATTGATAGTAAGCCCTTAAAATATTTTTTATTGCTGTGATATCAGTTGTAATGTTTCCTTTTTCATTTCTGATTTTAGTTATTTGAGTCTCTCTCTGCTTTTCTTAGCTAATCTAGCTAAGGACTTACCAATTTTTTGATCTTATAAAAGTCCAGCTCTTAGTTTTCTTGTTCTTTCTTATTGGTTTTCTGTTCCCTCCTTTATTTCTGCTCTAATTTTTATAATTTTCTTTCTTTTGCTAACTTTGGGTTTAGTTTGTTCTCTTTTTTGCTAGTTTCTTGAGATGTAAAGTTAAATTTTTGATTTGAGACTTTTTTTCTAGTTTAAAGTAGACATGTTATAAACTTCCCTTCCAGTGCCACTTTTGCTGTATCTTGTAAGTTTTTGTATGTTGTGTTTTTGTTGTCATTTGCCTCAAGATATTTTCTTGTGATTTATTTTGACCCATTGGTTGTTAAAGTATATTGTTTAATTTTCACATATTTGTAAATTTTCCAGTTTTCCTACTACTTTTTATTTCTAGTTTTATTTTGTTGTAGTCAGAAAAGATACTTAATTTGATATCAGTCTTCTTTAATTTGTTAAGACTTGCTTTGTGGTCTGACATATAATCTATCCTGGAAAATATTCCATGTGTGCTTGACAAGAATGTGTATTCTTCTGTTGCTGGATGGACTGTTCTATATATGTCTGCTAGGTCCAATTGATCTGTAGTTTTATTTAAGTCTTGTGTTTCCTTATTGATTATCCACCTGATTATTTGATCCATTGTCAAAAGTGGTGGGGTATTGAAATTTCCTATCATTGTGTTACTGTCTATCTATCCCTTCAACTTTCATTAATTTTTGCTTCATATATTTGGATGTTGTAACATTTGTTGTCTATATATTTATAATTGTTTTATCTTCCTGTTGAAAGACTTTAATTCTTATATAATAAAATAATAATATAGTGTTCTTCATTGTCTCTTGTGACAGTTTTTGACTTAAGTTCTATTTTGTCTGATATAAATATGATTACCCTTTCTTGTGGTTTCTATTTGCATGGACTATCTTTTTTCAACTTTTCACTTTCAGCCTGTATATACATTTAAGGTAAGTCTCTTGTAGACAGCATATACACAAATCTTGTTTTTCTTTAATTCATTCAGTTATTCTGTCTTTTGATTGTGGAGTTTAATTAATAATTTACATTTCAAGGAACTACTGAGAAAGAAAAACTTACTATTGTTTCTATCTGTCTTGTAGCTCTTCTGTTCCTCATTTCATCTCTTGATACTATATTTCGTGTTTTGTTGATTTTTTGATTGTCATGCTTTGATTTCTTTTTCATTTTATTTTGTGTATTTTCTATAGGCATTTCTCTGTGGTTACCATGGACTTTACATGAAACATTTTATAGTTATAACATTCTTACTTTAAGCTGGTAACAACTCCAATTGTGTACAAAAACTACTCTTTCACATCTCTCTACCTTCACTTTATGTAGTTAATGTCATAAATTACATTTTTATATATTGTGTACCCATTAACATAATTTTATAACATAATTAAAAATGTTATTGTCTTTTAACTTCTATACCAGAATTAAAAGTGCTTTATGCACCATTGATATGGTTTGGGCCTGTGTCCCCACCCAAATCTCATGTCAAGTTGTAGTCTCCATGTGAGAGGTGGGACCTAGTGGGAGGTGATTGGATCATGTTCCCCCTTAGTGCTGTTCTCATGACAGTAAGTGAGTGCTCATGAGATTTGGTTGTTTAAAAGTGTGCAGCATCTCCCCCCTCGCTCTTTTCTCCTGCTCTGGCCATGTAAGATGTGCCTACTTCCCCTTTTGGCATGATTGTAAGTTTCCTGAAGTCTCCCCAGCCACACTTCCTGTAGAGCCTGTAGTACCATGAGCCAATTAAATATCTTTTCTTTATAAATTACCCAGTCTCAGGTATTTCTTTATAGCAGTGTTAGAACAAGCTAATACAGAAAATTGGTACCTAGGATAGGGGCATTGCTATAAAGATATCTGAAAATGTGAAAGCAGCTTTGGAGCTGGGTAACAGGCAGAAGTCAGACAGTTCGGAGGGTTCAGAAGAAGACAGGAAGATGAGGGAAAGTTTAGAACTTCCTAGAAACTTGTTGAATGGTTTCAAACAAAATGCTGATGGTGATATGAACTGAGATGGCCAGGCTTATGAAGCCCCAGATGGAGATGAGGAACTTATTGGGAACTGGAGTAAAGGTCTCTTTTGTTATACATTAGCAAAGAACCTGGCAGCATTGTGCCCCTGCTCTAGGGATCTGCAGAACTTTGAGCTTGAGAGAGATGATTTAGGGTATTTGGCAGAAGAAATTTTTAAGCAGCAAAGTGTTCAAACAGTAGCCTGGCTGCTTCTAAAAGCCTATTCTTATATGCATGAACAAAGAAATGACCTGAAACTGGAATATATATTTAAAAGGGAAGCAGCAAGTAAAAGTTTGGAAAACTTGTAACCTGGCCATGTGGTAGAAAAAAAAACCATTTTCAGAGGTGGAATTGAAGCAGGCTATAGAAATTCGCATAACTAAAAGGAAGGGAAGTACTAATAGCTGGGAAAAAGGCCCTGGAGGCATTTCAGAGAACTTCACGGCAGCCCCTGCCATCACAGGCCCAGGGGCCTATGAGGGGAGAATGATTCTGTGAGCCAGGGCACTGCCCTGCTGCCCTGAGCAGCCTTGGGACATTGCTCCTTGCATCTTGGCTGCTCCAGCTCCAGCTGTGGTGCAAGGGGGCCCAAGTACTTGGGCTGCAGCTTCAGAAGGTGAATGACATAAACATTGGCAACTTTCATGTGGTTTTAAGCCTGCAGTTGTGCAGAGTCCAAGAGTTGAGGCTTGGGAGCCTCTGCCTAGATTTCAGAAGATGCGTGGAAAAGCCTGGATGTTCAGTTAGAAGCCTCCTGTAGGAGTGGAACCCTCATTTTGAATCTCTATGAGGGAAGTGCAGAGGGAAAATGTGGGGTAGGAGCTCCCACACAGAGTCCCCATGGGGGCACTGCCTGGTGAATCTGAGAAAAGGGCCATCATTCTCCGGGCCCCAGAATGGTAGATTCATCGACAGCTTGCACCATGTACCCGGAAAAGCTGCAGGCACTCACCAGCAGCCCATGAAAGCGGCTGTGGGGGCTGTACCCTGCAGAGCTACAGGGACTGTCTAAGGCCTTGGGAACCCACCCCTTGCATCAGTGTGCTCTAGATATAAGACATGGAGTCAAAGGAGATTATTTTGGAGCTTTAAGATTTAATCACTGTCCTGCTTTGTTTTGGACTTGCATGGGACCTGTAATGACCTTCTTTTTTCTAATTTCTTCCTTTTGGAAAGGGAGTATTTACCCACTGCCTATACCCTAATCGTATCTTGGAAATAACTAACTTGTTTTTGATTTTACAGGAAGAAACTAGTTTTGTCTCAGATAAGACTTTGGACTTTTGAGTTAATGCTAGAATGTGTTAACTCATTGGGGAACTGTTGGGAAGACATGATTATATTTTCAAATATGAGTCAAACATGAGATTTTAGAGAAGTCGGGGCAGAAAGATATAGGTTTGGTCTGTGTCCCCACCTAAATCTCATGTCAAATTGTAATCCCCAATGTGGGAGGTGGGGCATTGTGGGAGGTGATTGGATCTGGGGGTTGGTTTCCCCTCAGTGTTGCTCTCGTAGTAGTGAGTGAGTGCTCATAAAGTTTGGTTGTTTAAAAGTATGTGGCACCTCCCCCATCTCTCTCTTCCTCTTGTGCTGATCATGTAAGATTTGCCTGCTTCCCCTCAGCCTTCCACCAGGATGGAGTTTCCTGAGGTCTCCCTAACCATGCTTCCTGTAGAGCCTGTGGAACTGTGAGCCAACTAAATGTGTTTTCTTTATAACTTAGCCAGTCTTAGGTATTTCTTTATAGCAGTGCGAGAATGAACTAATACAACCACTAATAAAGTATTATAGTATTCTGTATTTTTTATGTATTTATCTTTCCCAGCAAGCTTTATATTTTAATATACCTTCATGTTTCTCTCTACAGTAGTCCCCAATTACCCACAGTTTCACTCTCTACAGTTTTAGTTACTTGCAGTCAACCACAGCCCCAAAACATTAAATGGAATATTTAAAAATGAACAATCCATAAGTTTTAAATTTCACTGTTTTGAGTAGCATGATGAAATATTGTGTCATCTTGTTCAGTCCTGCTTGGGGTGTGAATCATTCCTTTTCTCAGCGTATCTACACTGTACATGCTCCTTGCTGCTTAATCACTTAGAAGGTGTCTCAGTTGTGATAATGACTGTCGTATTGCGGTGCTTATGTTCAAGTAATTCTTATTTTACTTAATAATCGCCTGAAGCACAAGAGTAGTTATGCTGGCAATTCAGATTTGCCAAAAAAGCTGTAAAATGCATTCTTTAGTGAAAAGGTGAAAGTTCTCAACTTAATAGGAAAAAAAATTGTACATTGAGGTTGCTAAGATCTATAGTAAGAACAAAACTTCTATTCATGAAATTGTGAAGAAGGAAAATCAGATCTGTGCTAGTTTTGCTGTAGCACCTTAAATTGCCAAAATCATGGCCACAGTGCATGAGAAGTACTTAATTAAGAAGCAAAAGGCATTACATTTGTAGGTAGAGGACATGAACAGAAATGTGTTCAATTGACAGCAATAAGATTTGTTACTATCCATGGTTTCAGGCATCCCCTGGGCATCTTGAAATGTATTCCCCACACATAAGGGGGAACTACTGTAGAAATCTTATATTTAAACTAGTAGGACTTCCTGTGGCATTTCTTGTAAGGCAGATCTAGGATAATAAACTTCCTCACATTTTATTTATCTGGAAAAATCTTTATTCATCGTTTCCAATGGACAGTTTTGTTGGATACAGTATTTGCTAGCATTTTTTTTTCTTTCAGCTCTTTGAATATATTATCTCACTCCCTTCTTTCCTGTGAGGTGTCTGCTGAGAAATCCATCGATAATCCTACGGAATTTTCATTGTACATCATGAGTCACTTTTCTCTTGCTGCTTTCAAGAATCTCTCTTTATCTTTGACTTTCGACAATGTGATTATAATGCATCCTTGCGTGGACCTCTTTGGGTTCATGTTAGTCATTATCCTGGTTCTTTATGTTTGGATGTCTATTTCCTACTTTAGATTTTGGAGATTTTCAGCAGCTATTTCTTTGAATAAACTGTCTGTTCTTTCTCTCTTTCTCTTCTCCTTGAATTCCCATAAGGTAGATGGTGTTCTGCTTGATGGTATCCCATAAGTTTCTTAGGAGTTTTCATTTTTCTTTATTCTTTCTTCTTCTGTGACTCAATAATTTTTTATGGTCTATTCTCACATTTGCTAATTCTTTCTTCCTTCTTGATCAAGTCTGTTGTTGTATGCCGCTAGTATATTTTTCAATTCAGTTATTGTATTTTTCAGCTCTATAATTTTTGCTTGGTTGTTTTGTATAGTTTCTACCCCTTTGTTGACATTTTCATTTTGTTTATGAATTGTTTTTCTGATTTTGTTGTTTATCTGTGCTGTCATAAATAATTGAACCTCTTTAAGACAGTTATTTTGCATTACTTGTCAAGGAATCAATAGATCTCTATTTCCTTGGGGTTGGTTCCTGAAAATTTATTTTGTTTCTTGATTTGGCTATGTTTCCCTGTTTCTTTGTATGTCTTGTGATTTTTGGGTTGGGGGGACATGGGAGCTGACTTTTATGCATTTGAAAAAACAGTGACACTTCCCAGTCTTTATGGACTGGCTTTATTGAGGAAAGAACTCACCAATCAGCCTGGCTATAGATTCTGGGGGGCCTCTGAAACCTTTTTTGGGGGATGTGACATTTCTGGGCTTGTGCACAGTTTCCCAACTAGAGAAGTTTGCTAGTTTGTTTTTCAGGAGCTTGTAATTTCTTGCTTTTTCTAGTGTCTGTCTGTGGTACTGCAGGTTCTCTGTTGCAGCAATGAGCCACTCTCTTCTCCTTTGTTCTCAAGTTCCCAAGCATCCAAAGTATGACAGTTCCCTATATGCACATAGAATCAGGTGAGATAGACACTAATCTTTTAGGTAGCTCTCTGCAAAGTTGGAATGCCAGACATATGCTTACTCTTCTCACTACCTCCGTAGGGGGAAGCCATGAGTTTGGTGCCTTCTTCCGATTGTATTGAGATGTCTCAACTTCTCTATGTGGTCCTGTAGGCTCTTTGGTGCTGCAGCAAGCTGCCTCATCTTTTCCTTGCTTCAGTGGCTCCCAGGCATGCAAACTATGTCAGTTCTGTTAGTGCTCCAAGTTAGTCAAGACTGAAACCTGTCCTTCAGGAAGCTCTCTGAAAATATTAGAATATTGGACACACATTCTACTCTTCTTACCCACCCCCGAGAAGCTGTGAGACAAGTTGAGTTGTGTTGGCTTGATGGAGGGGAAATTAGGAATAAAGTGAAACAGGCTCTTATTATCTATAGCAATAGAGCCATTCTAGGCCTTTCAATCCCTTGGGGCTGCTGCATGTCTTCATTGGTTTCTGGAGTTCTCATAAAAGCATTTTGGTCTGCATATTGTTAAGTTGTATTTTCTCTGGGGAATAAGGGCTGGGACTTTCTATTCTGCCATTTGTCTCTGAAACAACTACTTTTATGCCAAGATTTTATTTAATTTAAGATTTTAAAATAATACTATACTTTAATTTATTTTAAGCCACTTATCCCTGAACTAGTTTTTTGAGATATTTTAACCAAAGAAGGTTAAATGACCAAGTAAATTTGGGAAATGCTGGTTTAAACAAGGTTAAATCGATTTCCATTTTGAAAAAAGACCCAGAATCTTTAATATGCTAATAAGCACTGTGAATCTCCAAGAGGGCAAGTAGTTTCACAACCCTATTTGATTGTGGAAACCCTTTTCTTTTTCTTCCTAGAGCATTTGATAATATCTAAGGAACACACAAAACATTTCAAAACAGCAGACAGGATACACGGTTGAACCTGCTCTTGGTGTGTTCAGCATTCCATGACGTGCTTAATGAGAGCTTATGTCTTTGGTGTATGTAATGTAATAGTCTGAGATTGGTTGGTGGGTTTGGGACACTTTTAAGCTTGACTCCCTTGGAAAAGGGTAAGTCGGTTCTGTATTTATACAGCAGTAACACATAAGGAGACCCTGAGTTTTGATGGGAGGCCAGCTTTTCAAGTTAGTAAAAGCAGGAAGGAGTGTGTAGCTTGAGTGATTCAGGAGAAGCCAGCTGATGGAATGAGTTTATAGAAGCAGACCTGATATTCTTGCAGGGCTAAGAAGAAAGTTCCTGGGCAAGGCCTCAGCAGGCTTCAGTGAAGTGGCAACAGCTGTAGCAAGATACATTTTATGATGACCTTTGGGTGTCAATAAACAATAGTCTTAAAGCTTAGAGGACCGGTTTCTGGAGTTCTCATAAAGGCATTTTGGTCTGTATATTGTAAATTTGGTCATGAAACTGCCATTGCAAAATTATAATTGAGACAGTGGAAGAGATCTCACCTAGCCAACTCCAACTTGCTTCTAACCTCCAAGCTGACCTTGTTCATTCCTGGGAGTAGGCTGAACTATGGGAGGAAAATAGTTTATAGTTTAAAACAAAGACAATAACAGCCTTTCCCCAAAACAAGCCTCCTTCTTGCCTGGGGACTAGGTTACCTTTCTAGGCCTAATAAATTAGCCACAAGATTAGAAATTATGGTTTAGGAATCATGAAAGTGGAAGTGACAAGATTCTGATCCTTCTCAAATTGCTCCTGGGGATAAAATCACTTATTTTAAAAGCTAAGATCAGTACTTGAGATATCTTTCAGACCCTGCACCACCCAGATCGGTAAAATGACTCATCTGATCTTGTGGCCCTGACCCAGGAACTGATTCAATGCAAGAAGATAACTTCGACTCCCTATGATTTCTTCTCTAACCTGACCGATCAGTACTCCCAGCTCACTGGCTTCCCCCCATCTACCAAGTTGTCCTTAGAAACTCTGATCCCCTAATGCTTGGGGAGACTGATTTGTGTAATAATAAAACTCTGGTCTCCCACGTAGCTGGTCCTGCGTGAATTACTCTTTCTCCTTTGCAATTCCCCTGTCTTGATAAATTGGCTTCTTTCTAGGCTGTGGGCACGGTGAATGTGTTGGGTGCTTACAGTTTCTTGGGTTAGAGGGGGTGATGAATAAATTCAGTTATAGCTACATGATTTCTCCTGCTACAAAAACTGTGCTATACAGTAGTTTGCCTAAAAATGAAGGCCCTCATTTGGATTTTGAACATGAGGTGTTGGGTAAAAGAAGTTTGTAAGGTGGATGGCAGCAGCCAGGGAAGTTAAATGGGGGTATTCAGCTTTGAATGGGATCCCAAATGGACCCATTTGCATGGAGCCCATGTCCTTACTGCCATCTAGAAGATTGCTTCCTACCTGTACACTATTTACCCAGGATCTTGTTAAAAGGCAGATTCTGCAGCAGACCTGCAGCAGGTCCTGAGATTCTACCTCTCTAACAAGCTTCCACTGTGGATGCTGCGGGGTCCATAGAACATATTTTGAATACAAAGGATCCAGAATACCAGAGAGGAAAGGAATCTGCAGCACTGTTTTATACACAGTAACTTTTCTTCTTTTTTTTTTTTCACCCCCTTATGGACTTAATTAACCAAGGCTGAACCTAGAATATCATTTTATAGAAGGGGGGAAGCTAATACCTAGAGAATTACCTGGGTCTTTCCACATCATTTGATTAATCAGTGATGCTGGAAGCAGAATACAGCATGTTTTCTAAAAAAAAAAAAAAAAAAAAAAAGTAATTTGAAAACAGTTTTAGATTTACAGAAAAACTACAAAAACAGTATTACAGTTGCTTGTTATTGCTAGGTTTCTCACCTTCTCCCAATAGGTACCAATGGAAAAAGAAACACATTCTTTTATTTTTAAAGTTTCTTTTTTTTTTTTTTTGAGACGGAGTTTCACTCTTGTTGCCCAGGCTGGAGTGCAGTGGCACAATCTCGGCTCACTGCAACCACCACCTTCCAGGTTCAAGTGATTCTCCCACCTCAGCCTCCCAAGTAGCTGAGATGATAGGCGCTTGCACCACGCCCGGCTAATTTTTGTATTTTTAGTAGAGATGGGGTTTTGCCACGTTGGCCAGGCTGGTCTCAAACTCCTGACCTCAGGTGATCTTCCTAACTTGGCCTCCCAAAGTGCTGGGATTACAGTTATGAGCCACCATGCCTGGCCTAAAAGTTGTTTTTATAGATTTAGGGGGTACAAGTGCAGTTCTGTTACTTGTTACTGCACTTGTACCCCCTGAATTTATAAAAACAAACTTTAAAAATTATATATATTGGCCGGGCACGGTGGCTCACGCCTGTAATCCCAGCACTTTGGGAGGCCGAGGCGGGCGGATCACAAGGTCAGGAGATCGAGACCATGGTGAAACCCCGTCTCTACTAAAAATAGAAAAAATTAGCCGGGCGCAGTGGCGTGCGCCTGTAGTCCCAGATACTCGGGAGGCTGAGGCAGGAGAATGGTGTGAACCCGGGAGGCGGAGCTTGCAGTGAGCCGGGATTGTGCCACTGCACTCCAGCCTGGGCGACAGAGCAAGACTCTGTCTCAAACAAAAAAAAAAAAAAAAAAAAAAAAAAAAATTATATATATTATGTAGTGGTGAAGTCTAGGCTTTTAGTGTAGCCATTACCCAAATAGTGTATATTGTACCCATGAAGTAATTTCTCATCCTTCACCCTCCTCCTACTCTGCTACCTTTCTGGGTCTCCCAAGGTCTGTTATTTCACTGTCTATGTCCATGTGTACACATTATTTAGCTACCACTTATACATGAGAATATGCAGTATTTGACCTTCTGCTTCTGAATTATTTAAGCAAAAATTACAAGTAAAGAAGCAAAGAAGACATTTGTATTTGTTCTTTTGAAAAATATCTGTTCATGTCCTTTGTCCACTTTTTAATGGGATTATTATACTTGTAGATTCCGGATATTAGTCCTTTGACAGATGCAGAGTTTGCAAATATCTTCTCCATTCTGCAGGTTATCTGTTCATCTTGTTGATTGTTTTTATTTCTTTACTTAAGATAATGGCCTCCAGTTCCATCCATTCATGTTGTTGCAAAAGACATGATTTCATTGTTGTTTTTATGGCTGAGTAGTATTTCATTGTGTGTGGGTGTGGGTGTATGTATATATGTGTGTGTGTATACATATAATGAAATATATATAATTTCATTGTATATATTATATATATTTCATTATATGTATGTATATATACACAATGAAATTATATATATTTCATTATATGTATACACACACACACATAAATATATATATCACATTTTCTTTATCCAGTCATCTGTTGATGTACACTTAGGTTGATTACATATCTTTGCTATCGTGAACAAGGGTGAAATAAACATACCAGTGCAGGTATCTTTTTAATAAAGTGATTTCTTTTCCTTCAGGTAGATACTCAGTAGTGGGATTGCTGGATTTAATGGTAGTTCAATTTTTATTTCTTTGAGAAATCTCCATACTGTTTTTCATAGAGGTTGTACTACTTTACATTGCCACCAGTGGTGTGTAAGCATTGCCTTTTCTCTGCATCCCCACCAACATCTGTTGCTTTTTGACTTTTCAATAATAGTCGTTCTTACTGATGTGGGATGGTATCCCATTGTGGTGGTAATTTGCGTTTCTCTGATGATTAATGACGTTGAGATTTTTTTCATATGCTTGTTAAACATTTGTATGTATTCTTTTGAAAAACGTCTGTTCATGTCATTTGCCCACTTTTTAGTGGGGCTGTTTGTTGTTGCTTTTGTTGTTGGTGGTGAGTTGTTTGAGTTCCTTGTAGATTCTGGATATTAGTCCTTTAACAAGTGTAGAGTTTGCAAATTTTTTTCTGCATTCTGCAGATTATCTGTTCACACTGTTGATTATTTTTATTTGTTTATTTTGCTGTGCGAAGATTTTTAGTTTAATTAAGTCACTTTGTCCTTTTTTGTTTTTATTGCATTTGCTTTTGAGGTCTTAGTAATGAATTCTTTGCATAGGCCAGTGTTCAGAAGAATTTTTCCCAGATTTTCTTCCAGTATTTTTTTTTTTTTTTTTTTGAGACGGAGTCTCGCTCTGTGGCTCAGGCTGGAGTGCAGTGGCCGGATCTCGGCTCACTGCAAGCTCCTCCTCCCGGGTTTACGCCATTCTCCTGCCTCAGCCTCCCGAGTAGCTGGGACTACAGGCGCCCGCCACCTCGCCCGGCTAATTTTTTGTATTTTTTAGTAGAGACGGGGTTTCACCGTGTTAGCCAGGATGGTCTCGATCTGCTGACCTCGTGATCCACCCGTCTCGGCCTCCCAAAGTGCTGGGATTACAGGCTTGAGCCACCGCGCCCGGCTCTTCCAGTATTTTTATAGTTTCAGTTTCAATACATCTTGAGTTAATTTTTGTGTATGGTGAGAGAAAGGCGTCTCATTTCATTGTTCTGCATATGGCAATTCAATTTTCCCAGCACCATTTATTTAATAGGGTGTCCTTTCCTCAGTGTATATTTCTGTCAACTTTGTTGAAGATCAGTAGGTATGTGGCTTTCTTTCTGCATCGCTTTTCTGTTCCATAGATTGATTGTGTCTATTTTTATACCAGCACCAGGTTATTTTGGCTACTATAGCCATGTTGTACAATTTAAAGTACAAATGCCTCTAATTTTGTCCTTTTTGCTTTGGATGGCTTTGGCTAGTCAGGCTCTTTTTTGGTTCCATATAAACTTTAGGATAGTTTTTCTAACTCTGTAAAATATGATTTTGGCATTTTCATAGGAATTGCATTGAATCTATAGCTTACTTTGGGAAGAAAGGTCATTTTAACAATATTTTTTTCCTCTAATCCATAAGCATAGGATGTTTTTCCATTTGTTTTTGTCATCTACAATTTCTTTCATCAGTGGTTTGTAGTTTTCCTTGCGGAGATCTTTTATCTTGGTTAAAAATATTCTTAGGTATCTAATTTTTTTTTTGTAGCTATTCTAAATGAGATTTGCCTCTTGATTTTGTCCTCAGCTTGACTGTTGTTGGTGTATAGAAATGCTACTGATTTTTGCCAGGCGCGGTTACTCATGCCTGTAATCCCAGCCTTTGGGAGGCCAAGGCAGGTGGACCACCTGAGGTTGGGAGTTTGAGAGCAGCCTAACCAACATGGAGAAACCCCGTCTCTACTAAAAATACAAAATTAGCTGGGCGTGGCGGCGCATGCCTGTAATCCCAGCTACTCGGGAGGCTAAGGCAGGAGAATTGCTTGAATCTGGGAGGTGGAGGTTGCAGTGAGCCAAGATCGTGCCATTGCACTCCAGCCTGGGCAACAAGAGTGAAACTCTGTCTCAAAAAAAAAAAAAAAAAAAAAAAAAGAGAATTGCTACTGATTTTTGTATGTTGATTTTGTACCCTGAAACTTTACTGTATTCCTTTCTCAAAACTAGGAGTCTTTTGATAGAGATTTTAGGGTTTCCTAGGTATAAGATTATATTATCAGCAGAGATTATTTGACTTCCCCTTTTCCAATTTGAATGCCTTTTATTTCTTTCTCCTGTCTGATTGCTTTAGCTAGGACTTCCAGTACTATGTTGAAAAAAAGTGGTGAAAGTGGGCATCCTTGTCTTGTTCCAGTTCTTAAACATGATGCTTTCAGCTTTTCCCCATTCAGTATGATGTTGACTGTGATTTTGTCATGCATGGATTTATTATTTTCAGGTATGTTCCTTCAAAACCTAGTTTGTCGAGAGTTTTTATTACAAAGGGATGCTGAATTTTATCAATTGCTTTTTCCACATCTATTGAGATGATCATATGGTTTCAGTTTTTAATTTTGTTTATGTGGTAAATCACACTTATTGATGTACATATGTTGAACCATCCTTGCAACCCTGGAATAAAATTCACTCGATCATGGTGTTGTGAATCAATATTGATATATTATTATTAAATAAAGGCCGTATCTTATTCAGATTTTCTTAGTTTTTACCAAATATTGTTATTCTGTCCCAGGCCCCCATCCAAAATGTCACATAACATTTAATCATCATGTCTCCTTTGTCTCCTCTTTGCTGAGACAGTTTCTCAGATTTGTCTTGTTTTTGATGACCTTGACAATTTTGAGGAGTACAGGAGTACTGTCCAAGTGTTTTGTAGAATATCTCTCTATTGAGATTTCTCTGAATTTTTTTTTTTTTTTTTTTTTAGTAGATTGGGAAGGAAGTCCACAGAGGTAATGTGTCATTTTCATCATTTTATATAAGGGTATATATACTATCAACATAACTTATCCTTGATTAGCTGGCTGAGCTCAACTTGACCTTGTCAGCTGGCTGAGATAGTGTTTGTCGTTTGTCGTCGGTTTTCTCTCCTGTAAAGTCACACTTCCTCACCACTGTCCCCCTTCCTTTTATACTGTACTGTTTGTAAGAACATCATGTGCAACCTACACTTAAGGGGTGGGATGTTATGCTCCACCTCCTTGAAGAGGAGAGTCTACATTAATTCTTTGGACTACTTCTGCATGGGAGATTTGTCTCCTTTTACTCATTTACTTATTTATTCAGTCATTTACTGATAGTATGGATTCATGAGTGTTTATTTTATATTTTGGGTTATAATCCAATGCTACTTTATTTCTTGTGGCTCAAATTGTTTCTGCTTTGAATATTTGGAGCTCTTTCAGTTGGCTCCTGTGTCCCTTTGACACACCCCCATCATTGTGAGCTTGTTTGTTTTGAGTATTGAGATTCTGGCACTTTAAGATGATCCAGGCTCATCTTCTATATTTCCTGCCTCAGTCTTACAATTAGCCATTTTCCCAAGGAACCCTGGTTCCTAATATTGGAGAATGATATTAGAAACTGTGATGATTAATTTTATGTGTCAACCTGATTCGGTCAAGTGATGCCATGATAGCTAATAAAACATTTCTGGATGTGTCTGTGAGGGTGTTTTTGGAAGAGATTAGCATTTGAGTCAATAGGCTAAGTGAAGAAGATCCACCCTTACCAGTGTGGATGGGCATCATCCAATCCATTGAGGGCCTGGATAGGACAAAAAGGCAGAGGAAGGGTAAATTCTCCCTCTCTCTTTAAGCTGGGACATCCATCTTCTTCGTCCTTGGACATCAGAGCTCCTGTTCTCAAGCCTTCGGACTTGAACTGGCTTTCCTGGGTCTTCAGCTTGCACATATTTAAAATATTTCTACATGTAACCATCTGTATCTATATAAGCTAAACCTAAGCTCATATTGATGTTTCCAGCTCTAATCTATTGCCACATAAGTCATTCTAACCTCCTCCCTTGCTTAACTGTAACTTCCCATTCCAACAGTGAGAAAACTGATTCCCATCATCTGCCACCTGTTTACTTAATTGTTTAATTCCAGCACCCATGTATAACAGTACCAGAATTGTTTACTTGCTACCTCCTTGTTTGTTTACTTGCTACCTCCTTGAGAAACAACTTTATAAACCACAGTACAGTGCCAATTGTATAGTTTCTTCTGCCTTTAGTTTTATAGACACTATTCATTTCCAAAAATATTAGGTCAATATTATTTCCTCCCATCCACTTTAGTAAGGTTATTTCTTACAGTTGTAAATTCTCTCTCTCTCTCTTTCTCTCTCTCTCCCTCTCTCTCTCTATGTATATATATAATATATATAATATATTTATATATATTATATATATATATTTACATACACACACACATATATATATTTAAAACTACGTTCTGCATTCTGTCCTAGGATTTTCCTGACTTCCTAAGTGATTGTTTTTATTTTTTTAAATTTGCTTACATTAAAGTCCACTCTTTGTGCTGTTATGTTCAATAGGTTTTGACAAATGCATAGTGTTACATGTGCACCATAGCTCCCATAATCCCCACATGTCATGGGAGGGACCTGGTGGGAGGTAATTGAATCATGGGGGTGTGTTTTCCCATGCTGTTCTCTTGATAGTGAATAAGTCTCACAAGATCTGATGGTTTTATAAAGGGCAGTTCCTCTGTACATGCTCTTTTGGCCTGCCACCATGTAAGACGTGCCTTTGCTTCTCCTTTGCCTTCCATCACGATTGTGAGGCCCCCCTAGCCATGTGGAACTGTGAGTCCATTAAAACTCTTTCCTTTATAAATTACCTAGTCTCAGGTATGTCTTTATTAGCAGCATGAGAATGGACTAATACATCTATCATGACAGCATTGTACAGAATAGTGGATGACATCCTAAAAATCCCCAATACTTTACCTATTCATCTCTCCTCACAATATAATTGATGTGGGTCTGTTTTTGGACTCTCAATGTCCGTATTCTTTTACCAGTACCATGCTGTCTTGATTACTGTAGTTTCATAAGACCTCTTGGAGTCTAGCAGTGTGAGTTTTTCAATTTTTTTCTTCAGATTTGTATTGCTATTCTAGATGTTTTGCTTTTCTATATAAACTTTGGAATAAGTTTGTGGATATCTACAAAATAATAAGTTGGGAATTTTTTTTTTTTTTTTGAGACAGTCTTGCTCCATTGTCCAGGCTGGAGTGCAGTGGCACGATGGCTCACTGCACCCTCCACACCTCGGGTTCAAGTGATTCTCATGCCTCAGCCTCTTGAGTAGCTGGGATTATAGGCACCCATCACCACACCTAGCTAATTTTTGTATTTTTAGTAGATACGGAATTTCACCATGTTGGCTAGGCTGGTTTCAAACTCCTGACCTCAAGTGATCCACCTGCCTCAGCCTCCCAAAGTGCTGGGATTACAGGCGTGAGCCACAGTGCCTGGCCAATAATCAGTTGGGATTTTGATTGGGGTTTCATTTAATCTATAGATCAAGTTGAGAAGAACTGACATCTTAACAACATTGAGTCTTCCAGTGTGTTAACACAAATCTCTTTCCATTTATTTAAATCTTCCTTAATTTTCAGCAGTTTTATAAGTCTGCATGTGTAGTAGATATTTTGTTAGACTTATACTTAAGTATTTAATTTTGTTGGGTGCTAATGTAAATAGTATTATCTATGTATTCTAAATTTCAAATTATTAATTGCTGGTATGCAACATACATTTTGATTCCAGGCCATCTCATGATTTTTCCACTGAAACTTGATATCTGGACAGCATCAGGAGGAAAAAGACCCCATGTTCTTAAATATGAAAATAACATTTGATATTTTCAATGCTATTAGAGTAGGAGAAAGGCTGGCACCTTCTTCCTCTAAGCTTTTGGAAGGCAGCTTGGCTTTGGTCCTTGAGTTTACCTTTGCAGAGGACTGGGTCTCTTATCACCTTGTGATCTGCACTTGTAGAGATATTTTTTTCTGTTAACATTTCTCAGTGACACACAACATTAGCACTACATGGAAGGTAGCAGCTGGCTCAGTGCCTATGTCTGGGTTCTTTTCTCAGACCCCACATTTTGCACATAAAAATTGGCTTGACTTTCCACTAGAAGTGACACTGAGATTTATGCTGGTTCATAACATTTAACTTTACATTTCTTTCTCCAAAAAAATATTGGAATGGGAGCTATGTCACATTCCCCAGAAACAGATCTCCAGATAAGGATTTGTATATAAGTGATTTATGAAGAAACTGTTCCCAGGACAAGCAAGAGAGGGAGTGGGGGAAGCCAACCAAGGATGGGGTTTCAGGGCAAGTCCTCACTTAAGCCTAATTCTGGGGTGTAAACCACACAGCAGAGTTTATCCAGCTTGAAGACAGGGAGCTAGATTTTGATGCTCCCGCACCTGCCAATCACTGGCCATGGACCACCTCAGGAGGATGTAAGCTCCTAGGAGCGTCTGGCAGCTCTAGAAGCCTAAAGGCAGTGCTCTGAAGAGATTGCAGGTATAAGCTATTAGGAATGAGGAATGAAGAGGCTAGGGGCAGGACATGATTAATCAGCGAGAAGATCCAGGGGATATGGGCAAAACATTGACAGCAAATGCCTCCTTTAAGTCTTACATATAGAGAGTGCATGGTGGGTACAGCAGTTAAAACAGGGTTTGCCATTTGATAGTCCTTTCCATTTTCATTTCTCCCTTCTGATCTGAGGTTGTGCCCACAGCCTTTCTCCTCCCATTATCTGATACAAAAAAGATACGTTTACTGTATATTCCTTTGCATGTTTACTCTGGAGACAGACCATCGGTCCATATTTCTTTCTTTCTTTTTTTTTTTTTTTTTTTTTTTTTTTGAGACAGGCTCTATCTCTGTCATTGAGGCTGGAGTACACTGAAGTGCAGTGGCATGATCATAGCTTACTACAGCCTCAAACTCTTGGGTTCAAGTGATCCTCCCACCTCAGCCTCCTGTGTAGCTGGGACTAAATGTGTGTGCCACCAGCCTGGCTGATTTTTAAAGTTTTTGTAGAGAAGAGGTCTTGTTATGTTGCCCAGGTTGGTCTTGAACTCCTGGCTTCAAGTGATCATCCCTCCTCGGCCTCACAAAGTGCTGAGATTACAGGCATGAGCCTCTGCACTCAACTCCTGCTTCCTTTTCTTTACAAGGTCATAGGGCTGCCCACTCACTGTATCACAGCCCAAAGTTTTAGCAAATGAGTATATTTCCAAAAATATATAGCCACTTCTCTTTTTACTGGAAGGTGAGGATTTAGTTTTTCAATTATCCGTGCAGTTTGATACCATTTTACTTTTAATTATCACATCCATAGGGAAACTGGGAGGTGAAAAGTGAGAGGCTGACACTCAAAGGGCCCTAAAATTCCAATGAGCCAGGTTAGTAATGCCCCCTTATTATTACATGTTGACCCCTTCTCCATGGTGTTTGATTAATATGACTCATTTCAACAGGACACATTTCCCTAAAAGTAGTTATAATTTGCAGTGATGTTATTAGCAATTTTCTTATTGATTTTGGATGATGAGAGCCAAAGCACATTATTGATCAATTCTAGAAGCTAAAATTAGTAGCTGAAGGGAGTGGACAAGTGACTCCTTTTCTGTTGGGAATAAGGGTAAGGAGGTGGCAGGACCTTCAGACCATCTCTCATTCTTGCCTCTTTCAGCTCTTCCCTCTTGCAGGTAGGCAAGACGTTGACAGAGGGGGCTGGGCCGATCCATCAATTCCACTCTCCTCTTCTGCTCAACATAATTTATATTGGTAATACATCTGTATCCACTGTCTTTGCCATCTTACTGCCTAATAGGTCTGTATTAGTCCATTCTCACCTTGCTATAAAGAACCACCTGAGGACTGGGTAATTTATAAAGAAAAGAGGTTTAATTGGCTCATGGTTCCGCAGGCAGACAGGAAGCACAGTTGGGGAGGCCTCAGGAAACTTGCAAACATGGTAGAAGGTGAAGGGGAAGCAGGCACATTTTCACATGGTGGAGCAGGAGAGAGAGAGCCAATGGGGAAGTGCTACACACTGTCGAACAACTGGATGTCTTGAGAATTCACTCACTATCATGAGAACAGCAAGGGGGAAATCGCCCCATGATCCAATCACCTCCCACCAGGTTCCTACACCAACATTGGGGATTATAATTCAACATGAGATTTGGGTGGGGACACAGAGCCAAACTATATCAGTGCCTCTATCATTTTGGATGCTTCAGGTGTTTTTCAGCAACTAGAACAAACACAAATTAACATATGTGTATACTATCCTGGAGTAATTTCCATGCAAAAATGATTGTTCTCTTAAGTACTTGTCCAAAACATTATGGATCAGTTTAACACTTTCTTCTTCTTCGAGAAGTCAGACCTCATGCCAAAGCTCTGCCAGTAAGCAATTCTCAAAAGGCAATTTAAATGTGTCCATTGACAACTATAAATCTTTTATGTTTCCTTGAAGATAACATGAGTTATGCCACAATATTAAAAACTGTAGTAAGTGGATATCTAATCCAATTAAATTATTCTGCTTTACATTTTCTACTACACTTACTTGTAATGAATGGTTGCAAGCTAACATATACAAAGACAGGATTCATGGAGGATTGAGGAGTTTCCTTAGACTTGAGACTTTCAATGCTAAAACTGGGAAATTCCCAGGTGAACCACAACTCGTTGGCAACATTAGATTATGCATACATTGACCTGTGGCACAAAGCAGGCACTGAAGCCAAAGAAGCAGGTTTCTGAATTCATTCTGATGCCACTGCTGTGGGCCAGTGGATGACTCAATTGTTTCTTCATTTTCCACTGTTCAAACTACTGTAAAATCTTTGTGCAAGAGGGTTCCAAATTTACCTCCAGCAGATTCAGATGTGAAAAGTTAACTCCTTTACTTTGCTTACTATAGATCCAACTTTTCTCCAGAGCTTTCACCCCTACCAGGGGCTAAGAAATGCCTGGGTCTTCCAGGGCTAATTGGGTGGGCTTATTTTTTCTCTTATTGGGCATGGACTCCTCTCCATTATGTTCTCCTCTTGGCTGAGACAGCATTTGCCCTGGTTTCTTCTCAGGCTGTGATAAATATGGTGCAGGCAGAGAAACTGGCTTACTACTAAGAGGACATGAATCAGAAAATATTTAGAAAAGTTAAACTCATATTCATTCAATGTGCCAGGATAAATTTTTCATATTCAGTGTGTTGGTATACATTTTTGCTCTTGGGCCAAATTCAAATATAAATATAACAATGTGGTACAAAGACAGATTTTTTTTTTGCTGATATTCTATTACTGGGTAGCTGTAGTAGAAGAAAGTGAAAACCAAGGAAGATTAGAATGAACGTTTTGGAAGGTTCTTCAACCTCACTGATAAATATCCTCTTCCCCACCTCTGAGGAAGGCACAACTGGGTTATCTGCCTGTGATCCAGCAAGCTTGCTCTTGTTATGGTGTTTCTGGATTTGGGAAGCTGGCGCAGGGCTCCTTTTTCTATTGCCACTGTGAAAGCATCTTGACTATAGCAGTATATCTGTTGTTACTGATAAGGAAACTTCATCTCTCATCAGCGGTATGCTAGTCATGTATGAGTGTTTTTAAATTCTCCTCCAACAGAATGAGTATATGAAGTTTCACACTTCCTAGAGAATAATTTTATAAAGCCATTTCTTTAGGAGACATATTTTTACAGTTAGTCGAATTTATTATCCCAGCAGCGACAGTTAAAGATATTTTTCAGGGGATATTCATCCTTCCTGTCATTCATGCCCAACTGCTAAAACTGTAGATCTACATTTGGCATCTTGTGTTTCTGGCTTTTACATATTTAGCTTTCTCTTTTAGCAGGCGAGCATCTTCCAGAGGAGATGCTATATGAGTTTTGGATGCAATCATGACAAGAGGGATGATCCAAATGACCCCTGTTTTTCAAATGCAAATTTGATATACAGAAAATCCTTTCCTTTGTCCTCTTTGCTCTAGAAACATTTACTACTCCTTTTTGAGGCTTTTATTCTCCATTCAAAAGTTCAGTATTTGTAACTTTAAGAATCAGATGGGGATGACTATGAACTACATGTACTATTTGAAAGCAACTTTGTTTTCTCAATTGATAAACCCTTCACCAAACCAATCACAGCATGTTCTGCACATGTAAATTTGTGTCCAGTCATTTAATTATGAGGTGAAACAAAATTTGGTCCTCAATCTTATTATTTGGTGTGTGTGAATATTTTTATTTTAAATCCAAGACTGGCATATTTCATTTTCTATTGCTGCGTAACAAATTTCCACAAATTTAGAAGTTTAAAACAATACCATTAATTAGCTCACAGTTCTGTAGGTCAAAAGTCTAGCAAAGCATGGCTGGGTTCTCTGCACAGGGTCTAAAGTACCTTCCTATCAGGATGTTTTGGGAAGAGTTGGTTTCCAAGCTCATTCAGGTTGTTGGTAGAATCCAGTTCCCTGCGGCAGCAGGACTGAGGTCTTGTTTTCTCACTGGCTGTCGGCTGGAGGTCACTCTCAGCTTCTAGATGTTGCTTTTAATTTCCTTTCACACGACCTCTTCTACCTTCAAAGCCAGCAGTGGCAGCACATGGAATCCTTCTTATGTTTGAATCTCTGACTTCTTCTCCCATCAGCTGGAGAAAATTCTGATTAAGTTAGCCCCATCTGGACCATCTCCTTCTCTTAAATTTAACTGTGCCATATAACAAAACTTAATTGTGGGAGTAATATTTCATTATATCACAAATTCCACCCTTTCCAAAGGGCAGGGCTTCTAGAAGGGCAAATGTTATTGCAGGGTCATCTTAGAAGTCTGCCAGCCCCAGCTGGTGATAATGATTAAAAATGATGATCAGTTTCTCGTGCATTGAAAAAAATCTCTTGAGTATAGAGATCAGCTGTTCAGAATATGATAATAGGAATAAAAATGTTTAATTTTTATAAAGTAGAAAGGCACGATTACATTCTCTCCATAGAATAAGAGAGAGAACTAGAGAAAAGCAAGATAAAAGAAAAAATAAATTGCTGAAGGGGTGATAACCTTCTGATGTGTGATTCTTCTGTATGATTTTATGATCTTGGAGCTTACAAAAATAATGCATGTCTACTTTGTACTCTTTGTGCTTACCTCTTTGAGCTGAGACGGGTAACTTGAACTCTAGTCTCTTGGCTCTTGCCTGAACTTATAGACTCTGGAAAGTCTGATCTTCATTTGGTTCATGAAGATAATTATAGTTCACTCTCTTAAAGATAGCAACTTTGAGGCCTTGTCTCACTCTAGGATGCAGGTACTTGGGTGTGACTGAGATGTGAAGGATCCACTCACTTGGGCAGGATGGAAGACATGTGGTTTGGGGTGTTTCACAGATGTATATTGTATTTCCTCTCAGGGTCTTCTCCAGTCCGGGAAACTGACTGACTCTGTGGACTGTTGTTAGATCTCAGGCAGTTTCCACAGGGGGCAGGCTGCTCTCCCTCCTCCATCTGGAAAAGTGAAAACTTCAGACACAACTAAAATTTTTCTTCTCTTTCCAAATGATATGTATGTTGGAAGCAGAACCTAAATGCAAGTCTATTTACAAAGCCATTAATATGTGATGGGCGGGATAGCAAGGTCCCGTAGAGGAAGAAGACTTTTCTTAGTCCATCCGTGATACAGGAGTTCCAGAAGAATGTTCAAAGCACTTAATTATTTCAAACTTGAATCATCTTCTGTAATCCCCATACAGAATCCTCCTGGAGTGGAGAATTGGGAGAGGAGGTGGGCTTTAGCTTTCCCTCCTTGCGTCCCCCTTGTTACCAGCTTTCTTTTTCTCAGCCCCTAGAGGAGTTTTCCTCCTCAAGAGTCCCACTCTGTCTTGCCCCACTCCTTTTAGTGCCTTCAGTTTTTAAACTGTCTGCTTCCTCATCCTTCTTGCCAGCTATCAATCATTTGTTTAATTTTCATCTTTTGTTTTCTTAGTTGAAACTCTGGAAGGGTGAAGATCCATGAAGGTAGGGGAGGGAATTATAAAAGTAATTTGCTGATCTCTGATCAGACATTTATAAGATAATCGGAGGTTTATACTGCCAATAGAGGCTTAGCAAAATTCTTGTATACCATTTTTACATCTATAGAACCACTGATTCTTCCCAGTGTGATTTGAGTTGTTCTTTTTGGTTACCTCAGCACATGCCAAGTCCTACCAATGAGTTGTCTTGAGCTTTTGTTTGGGAATAGTGTGTAAGTTTTTCCATTCACAAGCTGTTTCAATAACTGGGCACACATCAGCTTTAGTGTTAATGTCTGGTTTTCATTCTCCTTGGACTCGGGAACACCATTTTATTTACAAAACCTTTGGTTTCCAAAAGTTAAATCACATTTTGCAAGTGGTCAATATTAATAAATACAGGATGTTCAACTCAGATCTTTTAAAATTGATCTAGAAAGAAATAGGATCAAATTATTCTAGACTTATTGCATTCCAAATTGAGGTGTGTGTTGGAGGAGCCTATATTAACATATTTGTTTGACTTTCATGAAGTCAGATTCTTTTTTTTTTTTTTTTTTTGAGACGGAGTCTTGCTCTGTCACCAGGCTAGAGTGCAGTGACATGATCTCAGCTCACTGCAACCTCTGCCTCCTGGGTTCAAGCGATTCTCCTGCTTCAGCCTCCCGAGTAGCTAGTAATACAGGTGCGTGTCACCACACCCAGCTAACTTTTGTATTTTTAGTAGAGATGGGATTTCACCATGTTGGCCAGGATGGTCTCCATCTCTTGACCTCGTGATCCACCCGCCTTGGCCTCCCAAAGTGTTGGGATTACCGGTGTGAGTCACCACGCCCAGCCAAAGTCAGATGCTTTGGAGATAAAGGAACTCTAATTTGGTGATTGGTTTGATGTGAGGACTGGCATTGTCATTAGGTTATATAAAAATCATTTATCACAATTTATCTGTTGCTCCAATTTTGATTATGAAGAAAAAGCATTTTCTCCCCAAATATTGCTTAGCAAAGTTGTTATAATTAGAAATATTATATTTTCCCATTCTTTTTTAGTAAGTCACATTAAACAAGTTGCCCATAAATGAGAGTATTGGTATAACAAGGGATAATGAATAGTCACTTGGTAGATGTTGGTGGAGTCTTTTATGTGCTTTCCAGAAATAAAAAAAAAGTGAATAAATAGAATTATTGTGTAATAAAATATGTCGGAAAATACGTAGTTTCAGATTCTTTGCCTTCAGCAAAATTGAAAGAAGATGGAATAAAGTCAGCATCTAGGTCAGTAAAATTAGTTTTTGCTTGTGGATCACTGTGTGATTTTTAGTATGTAAAAAAGAAGGAATTCAAAGAACTGTGTAACATTGTTATAAAAATCTTTTTATTTCTACTTACTTATGTAAACGAAGTTTCTCAATGCTTTTATCTATAAAAATAAAAATTGGATAAGAAGTTAATATTAAGTTCTTCTTCATTTTATGTTTATAATATTTATTCACAGGTATAAGATGGAATTAAAAATTCCATATCATTAAGAGATGTGTTTATAATAAAAATTTATTTTTTGTGTTTAATAATTATTTTTTTAAATTATGTTTTTATTGTTTTGATATTTGCATGAGTAATTAAAATGGTAATTTAAACAGAGGAAAGTTTTAAATTTTTAAATGATGTTGGATTTCTGTTCTCAATTCTTCACTCATTACCTTTGCAATAAAAAGAGTACAATTCCCCCACTCTATTGATGTCGAACCTGACCATATGACTTGCTGTGACCAGTGGAATCTTAGCACATGTGAGGCAAGTAGAGTCTTTAAATTGCTTTTGTGATTTGATCTAACCTCTTGAACTTATGTTATCCACCCTTTAAAAGAACATGTTCAGGGTGGCCCTTGTCCAAGAAAGAAGAGATGGGGAACAGACCTGAATCAACCCAAATTCTGGAACCAAGTTCAGCTGACCTGTGGCCTGAGGGGAGACACCTCCACTGACCCAGGGACTCTGAAGTAAGAAAAATGAATACTTGTTGTTTATACCAGTACCATGCTGTTTGGGTGACTATGGACTTATAGTATAGTTTGAAGTCAGGTAATGTAATACCTCCAGATTTGTTGTTTTTGCTTAGTCTTACTTTGGCTGTAAGGGCTCTTTTTGGTTCCATATGAATTTTATATTTTTTTTTCTAGTTTTGTGAAGAATGATGGTATTTTGATGGGAATTGCCTTGAATTTGTAGATTGCTTTTGGCCAGATGGTCATTTTCACAATATTAGTTCTACCCATCCATGAGCATGAGATGTGTTTTCATTTGTTTGTGTCATCTACGATTTCTTTCAGCAGTGTTGTGTAGTTTTCCTTGCAGAGGGCTTTCACCTCCTTGGTTAGGTATATTCCTAAGCATTTCACTTTTTTTGCAGCTATTATAAAAGAGGTTGAGTTCTCAATTTGATTCTCAGGTTGATTGCTCTTGGTGTATAGCAGAGCTTCTGATTTGTGTACATTAATTTTGTATCCTCAAACTTTGCTGAATTCATTTGCCAGTTCTAGGAGTTTTGTGGACGAGTCTTTAGGAGTTTTTAGGTAGATATGATATAATCATATCATCAGCAAACAGTGACAATTTGTCTTCCTCTTTATCAGTTGGAATGGCCTTGATTTCTTTCACTTGTCTAATTGCTCTGGCTAGGACTTCCAGTACTATGTTGAATAGAAGTGGTGAAAGGGGGCATCCTTGTCTTGTTTCAGTTCTCAGTGGGGATGCTTTCAGCTTTTCCCTGTTCTGTGTAATGTTAGCTGTAGGTTTCTCGTAGATGGGTCTTATTACCTTAAGTTATGTCTCTTCTATGCTGATTTTGCCAAGGGTTTTAATCATAAAGGATGCTGGATTTTGTCAAATGCTTTTTCTTCATCTATTGAGATGATCATGTGATTTTGGTTTTTAATCCTGTTTAAGTGGTGTATCGCATTTATTGACTTGTGAATGTTAAACGATCCCTGCATCACTGGCATGAAATCCAGTTGATCACGATGGATTATATTTTTGATATGCTGTTGGATTCAGTTAGCTAATATTTTGTTGAGAATTTTTCATCTATTTTTATCGGGAATATTGGTCTGTAGTTTTCTTTCTTGGTTATGTCCTTTCCTGGTTTGGGTAGTAGGGTGATTCTGGTTTCATAGAATGATTTAGGGAGGATTCCTTCCTTCTCCATCCTGTGGAATAGTGTCAATAGGATTGGTACCAATTCTTCTTTGAATGTCTGATAGAATTCAGCTGTGAATCTGTCTGACCCTAGACTTTTGTTTTGGCAATTTTATTTTTTATTTAATTTTAATTAATTAATTAATCTTTTTTCGAGACGTAGTTTCACTCTTGTCATCCAGGCTGGAGCGCAATGACGTGATCTTGGCTCACTGCAACCTCCACTTTCAGGTTCAAGTGATTCTCCTGCCTTAGCTTCTGAGCAGCTGGGATTACAGGTGCCCACCACCATGCCCAGCTAATTTTTGTATTTTCTAGCAGAGATGGATTGGCAATTTTTAAATTATCATTTCAATCTTGCTGCTTGTTATTGATCTGTTCAGAGATTCTATATCTTCCTGGTTTAATCTAGGATGGTTGTATATTTCCAAGAATTTAACCATCTTATCTAAATTTTCTAGTTTATATACATACAGTTGTTTATAGTAGCCTTGAATAATCCTTTGTATGTTTGTGGTATCAGTAGTAACATCTCTCATTTTGTTTCTAATTGAGCTAATTTGGATCTTCTCTCTTCTTGGTTTTCTCACTAACGGTCTATCAATTTTATTTATCTTTTCAAATAATCAGCTCTTTGTTTAATTTATCTTTTGTATCTTTTTGTTTCAATTTCATTTAGTTCTGCTCTGATGTGTGTTATTTCTCTTCTTCCACTGAGTTTGGGTTTAGATTGTTCTTGTTTCTTCACTTCCATGAGGTATGACCTTAGGTTTTCTATTTTTGCTCTTTCAGACTTTCTGATGCAGTCATTTAATTCTATGAACTTTCCTCTTAACACTGCTTTTGCTGTATCCCAGAAGTTTTGATAAGTTGTGTCACTATTGTCATTCAATTCAAATAATTTTTAAATTTACGTCTTGATTTCATTGTTGACTCACTGATCATTCAGGAGCAGGTTATTTAATTTCCGTGTATTGGCATAGTTTTGAGGATTCCTGTTGGAGTTAGCCAATTTTATTTCACTGTGATCTGAGAGAGTACTTGATATATTTTTGATGTTCTTAAGTTTACTGAGACTTGTTTTGTGACCTACCATACAGTCTATATTGGAGAAGGTTTCATGTGCTCATGAATAGAATGTGTATCCTGCAGTTGTTGGGTAGAATGTTCTGTAAATATCTATTAAGTCCATTTGTTGTAAGGTGAGGTTTAAGTCCATTTTTTCTTTGTTGACTTTCTGTCTTGATGACCTGTATAGTGCTGTCAGTGGAGTATTGCAGTCCCCCACTATTATGGTGTTGCCAACTATCTCATTTCTTAGATATAGTAGTAATTGTTTTATAAATTTGGGAACTCCAGGGTTAGGTGCATACATATTTAGGACTGTAATATTTTCTGGTTGGGCTAGTCCTTTTATCAATATATAATGTCCCTCTTTGTCTTTACAAGCTGCTGTTGCTTTAAAGTCTGTTTTGTGTGATATAAGAATAGCTACTCCTTTTTGCTTTGGTGTCTATTTGCATGAGATATCTTTTTCCAACCCTTTACCTTAAATTTATGTGAGTCCTTATGTATTAGGTGAGACTCCTGAAGACAGCAGAAACTGGTTGGTGAATTCCTATCCATTCCACCATATTGTATTTTTTTAAGGGCATTTAGGCCACTAACATTCAATGTTAGTATTGAGATGTGAGGTACTATTCTTTTCATCATGCTATTTGTTGCCTGAATGCCTTGGCTTTTTTTTTTTTTTTCATTCTGTTATTGTTATATAAGTCCTGTGAGATTTATGCTTTAAGGAGGTTCTATTTTGGTGTATTTTGAGGATTTGTTTCAAGATTTAGAGTTTCTTTTAGTAGTTCTCGTAGTGCTGGCTTGGTAGTGACAAATTCTCTCAGCATATGTTTGTCTGGAAAAGACTGTATTTTTCCTTCATTTACGAAGCTTAGTTTTGCTGGATACAAAATTCTTGGCTGATACTTGTTTTGTTTAAAGAGGCTAGAAATAGGACCCTAAACCTTTCTAGCTGTAGGGTTTCTACTGAGAAATCTTCTTTTACTCTGATTTTCCATTATAGGTTACCTTTATAGGTTACCTGATGCTTTTGCCTCACAGCTCTTAAGATTCTTTCTTCATTTTGACTTTAGATAATCCGATGACTATGTGCCTAGGCAATGATCTTTTTGCAATGAATTTCTCAGGCGTTCTTTGAGATTCCTGTATTTGGAAGTCTAGATCTCTAGCGAGGCCAGGGAAGTTCTCTTCAATTATTCCCTCAAATATGTTTTCCAGACTTTTGGATTTCTCTTCTTCCCTGGGGACACAAATTATTCTTAGGTAGGATGCTTAACATAGTCTTAAAATTCTTGAAGCCTTTGTTCTTTTTTTAAAATTATTTTTTCTTTGTCTTTGATGAATTGGGCTAATTCAAAAGCTTTGTCTTCAAGCTCTGAAGTCCTTTCTTCTGCTTGTTCGATTCTATTGCTGAGTCTTTCCGGTGCATTTTGCATTTGTCTAAGCATGTCTTTTGTTTCGAGAAGTTGTGATTGTTTTCTATTTATGCTATTTATTTCACTGAATAATTTTCCTTTCATACCCTATATGATGCTTTTGATTTCTTTAAGTTGGAGTTAACTCTCTGGTGCCTCCTCAATTAGCTTAATAATTGACCTTCTAAATTTGTTTTCTGGCAATTCAGAAATTTCATCTTGGTTTGGATCCATTGCTGGTGAACTAGTGTGATCTTCTGGGGGTGTTGAAGAACCTTGTTTTGTCATATTAACAGAATTGTTTTTCTGGTTCCTTCTCATTTAGGTCAGCTATGTCAGAGGGAAGTTCTGGGACTCAAGTGCTGCTGTTCAGATACTGTAGTCCCACAGGGTGCTCCCTTGATGTGGTGTTCTCCTCCTTCCCCTAGGAATGGAGCTTCCTGAGAGCTGAATTGCAGTGATTGTTTTTGCTCTTCTGGGTCTAGCCACTCAGTGGAGCTACTGGTCTCTGAGCTAGTACTGGGGAGTATCTGCAGAGTCCTGTGATGTGAGCCATCTTCAGGTCTTGCAGCAGTGGCTACCAGCACCCACTCTGGTGGAGGTAGCAGGGGAGTGGAGTGGATAGACTCTGTGAGGGTCCTTGGTTGTATTTTTGTTTAGTGTGCTGGTTTTGTGTTGGTTGGCCTCCAGCCAGGAGGTGGCACTTTCAAGAGTGCCTCACCTGTGATACTATAGGAAGGAAACAAACTTGCCCTAGGGTCACCTGGTTAAGTATTCAAGTTTTCCAGGTGGTGGGCAGGGCCATAGAGCTCCCAAGAGATTATGTCCTTTGTCTTCAGCAACCAAGGAAGGTAGAGAAAGGCCACCAGTTGGGGACAGGGATAGTTGTGTCTGAGCTCAGTTTCTCCTTGGGCAGGGCTTGCTGCAGCTGCTGTGAGGGATGGGAGTATGGTTCCCAGTCCAATGGAGTTATGTTCTCAGGGGATTATGGCTGCCTCTGCTGAGTCACACAGGTCACCAGGGAAGTTGGAGAAAGCTGGCAGTCACAGGCCTCGCCACGCTTCCATGTATCCTGCAGTCCTAAAGGCTAGTCTCACTCCCACCATGCCCCCACAACAGCGCCGAGTCTACTAGGGCAGCCAGTGACCAGGGCTGAGAACTTGCCACAGGCCACCAGCCTCCCCACTGAGAAAGCAAGCCAACTCACCATTTTTCAGTGTTTCAAGGAAACTGCAGTGGTGATACAGTTCCTTTGAAGGGTCTGTGGTATGCTTTCCTGGTATGTTGGTGTCATTCTTAGAGCAAAAGTTCACTATGTGAGTCTCCACACGCTGCTTTGTCTGTCTGAGTGGGATCTGCAAGCTAGTTCTTCCTCCTATCTGCCATCTTCCAATAGATCTCCAAAGCTTCCTAAATACTAAATTAAGCCTAGACATATTGTAAAATAGGATGCAAGGTGTATAATAAAAATCTAAAGATATTATACAAGATTTCTAGGACATTTTGAAATTATGGTAAGATCTAGAAGCCATGCCTCCAAGACCCCTGAGTGTATGAGTTTGTTCTTTACTATTAGAAGGTCTTCAGTGAAAATTAAGAAACACATTCTAAGAGCTTCACTTATTTCAGGTGATCCTTGCTGCTGTGAGGAGAGAAAGAATCCCAGACATCATCAATGCCTACATTTTATATTGCACAGATGTTGCCCTTGTCATCTGATCGTGTCACTGGCCCTTTTCCTGAAGACATTCTAGATATGGTGTTTGAGAGGAGGTTGCAGAGTTTGCAGAAGTTCTGGAGGATTTTTTCTCCCCTAGCTGACGTTCAAAGAGAAATTTTTTTTTGCTTGGTTTACAAGAAGGTTGATGTCTCATTAATAGTGATGACAGATTGCAGGAGCTCTAAGACAGCCTCATGCCAAATTTGAAACAACCAATGTGTTAATGAAATCATTTAATCTGTAATTACGGCATGTAATGAAAGGGACTGGTGGCTTGGCATTGGCATTTACAAGGTGATCACCATGATATGTTTCTATGAATTACAGATTCAGCAATGTGTGTAGTTTATGAGCAATGAGAGAAAATGATCCATCTGGTCAGTTTCTGAAACTTGTTGAGGCAAGAGTAATGTCTTTAATCAATCCAAATATAAAAATTACACTATTGAGTTATTTTGCTCTTCTGCAAAATATATTAGTTATTGTCATATTTCTCTGTTCCTTAGCATTTCCTCAAGGATTTGAGAAACAGAGGGGGTAACACTCTTCAGTTTTGCTGATTATAAATTCGTTAATTTGCAAAGATGTGACAGATGTGGTACAATTATTTTTCTGTTACAATGCAGAGACAACAGAGCCAGGGCTTTGAGTGTACTGCTTGCACTGACTTTGAAAAATTACTTGAGTTACCTTTTACTGGTTAAGTCTAGAGCCACAATTTGGCCCTAAATAAGACTGCAAACAGAGCATCTGTGAGATTCCTATGAACTCTAGGTTTTTCTATCACTTTTCACAGTGGAATGCAACCCCTCTCTGAACTCTTGTTGCATTGATTTCTGTTTCAGTGGGTCATTAATTGTGCTCGCAAGCTATTTATTCCTTTATGAACACCTTAGAAAGATTTCATGTGTCAGTCTTTATAATCACATGTATGTGTTATATTTGGGTCTACAAGTCAATATATATTTAACAAATCCATGTTTACTGTGACTTTTGGTGTTTTTATTTGGAAGGTGATGATAATAGTATTAATTTTGGTGGTCATGAGGATTACATGGTCAGCAAGTGTGAAGTACCAGCACATTGGTGATCAATGTCAGCTTAAGTGCCTTCTTTCCATCACTGTACATATCTGGCAGGTCCTTTATGGCAGGGAAGGGGTCTTGCATGTAACTGATGCTCCCTTGGTTTTTATGGGTGTGGGGTGATGCCCAGACTTAATCAAACCAAGACTGTGAACTTGTACATTGAGCATCAACAGAACCAGACAAGTATTAGCTGCATATCATTGTTGTATGGGTTACATATACATTTTCTATTAATATTTCATATTCTTTAAAAATCCACATTTTGAGGAAGAAAGTTATAATTTTGTCTGTCAAATTTCAGCTACTCTTATGGCCCTCAGGTGCACTGCTCTTTGCATTAAAATTTTATCTATATGATTCTGCTAGATTTTAGTGTTAGAGCCAAGATGTGTGTATTACAGATGCTCTCTGTGGGTAGCCAGAATTCACAGGGGTGGTAGGCTTGGCACTGGAAACCAAACCTGTTTCTTCTACACCTGCCTCACCATTCTCTGATTGTCTATTTGGGAGATGTTTGAGTGATTTGGGCTGGATAACATGTGGCCAGGTGATCTACAGATAACACATTTTTTTTTTTTTTTTGGAAACAGGGTCTGTCTGTGTCACCCAGGCTGGAGTGCAGTGACACTATTGTAGTTCACTGCAGCTTCAACCTCCCAGGTTCAGGCGATCCTCCCACCTCAGCTTCCCAAGTAGCTGGGACTATAGTCATGCAACACCATGCCTGGCTAATTTTTTAAGTTTTTGTAGAGATGAGGCCTGTCTATGTTGCCCAGGCTGGTCTTGAACTCCTGAGCTCAAGTGATCCTCCAACCTCAGCCTCTCAAAGTGTTGGGATTACAGGCATGAGCCACCATGCCTGGCTTGGAGATAACACTTAATAAACCTTAGTATGACCTCAGTATTCATGAATACTTTTCATTCCAGCATAAGATAATGTCTAATAGTCATGACCTAGTTCTGGAGTTTATAAAAATATTAGGTCAACTGATATTTTTAGAAAGAGCCACCTCCTCTGTTATTCTTAGAGAAATAACTATTGATGTCAGCACAGATACTATGATAAATATGTTAATTGCAGCTTTGTTTATAATAACAACAACAAAAATTGTAGTTATGCATAATTGTTATTGAGATATCAATCTCTTTGGAGCCTATGCAAGAAAAATTATTCCACTTCTCCATGTCAGTCTGAAAGAAAATCTGTGAAACCACATCAGCCCTGCAAACTTCTGGCAGGCACAACATCTGGAATACCTCATGAAAATGGTCAGTGGAAGGGGCAGAGGAGAAAGGACTGCATCTATAGAGTATGAAAGTTACTCCTGGCACAATAGTAGCCCCCTTTAATGATAGAAAACAACCATAGAGGCATGTCTTTCCGATGTTCTCAGTAATAACTGCAAGAATGAATGTCTACACCTAGGTGATGAGGAGGTAGTGTGAGGGTGGTCTGGAGTCAAGCGGATATTTTCCACCTGAATTTAAAGATTTCCTAGAGGTCTTAGATTTTATCTTTAAACATTAATATACATTCTGTGTTTTACTCCACAATAATCCATCCTTTATTTTAATATATAAGAAATTTGAAGTTACTGCTTTTAGTGAATTTGGTGCCCCAATAAACTCTGCTGTTTATCATGGACTTTGAGGAGCCTATTGCCTTAAAGTTTAATGTCTGAAGTTGGGTGCAACTTATCTTTTCTTAGACATACTTTCTGTCACATTATCTTAGAAATAGGTGCTCTGATGATTCCTGAGGAAATGGTAGCTCCTGATGAGGGGGTAATGCCAGATAAGCAGCTTGAAGCAAAGGGAGCTCCCAAGAGTAAATGAAGAGATGAAGAGGGAGGATGGGGGTTGCTCTCAGGAGCACGGAGGCAACATGTTACACACAGTGGCCTGGGTCCTGTTGAGGCCTAGCCTACTCAGTTCTGTCTTAGCAAGAACATGGCCACTCTCACTGCAGCCAGGCATGGACCTTGGAAGAGAATCTGATTCCGGGAAATGAGGTGGGTACAGCACAGATAATATGTAAGGATCAGTTCACCATTCTAGCCGTAATAACAGACAGAATGAGCAGAAACAGGACCTCTGTAATAACAGATGGAATGAGCAGAAACAGGACATAGTCCAGGTATGTAGGGCTGTCTTGAAGGCAGTAAGAAAGCAGGGCTCAGTCTGTGTGTCATTTGGGGCCAGAGCAGAATTTCTCTCTTGGTTCTGGATACCGCGATGGAATAGAAAAACTGAAGCACTCAGGAGACCCTTGCACAGGGGACCACATGGGCAGGCTGGCCTTTGCTGGAGGATGGGATACTATTCATTTTTTGTGTACAATCAGGGTTTTCTACTTTAAAATGAAGATCTAGAAAAGATGATTTCCCAACTCCATTGGCACGAAAGCTGTTGACAGCCTCTGGACTTGTCTGATGTTAGGATAAGTAATCAGGACGGCATTAGGACTGAGATCAGGAACTGATGCTGTGTGCAAGGACTAATGAGGGCCAGCAGAAAGGGGAGGAGGAGAGAACCAATATTAAAAGCATAAGCACAATCTCACAGGCAAAGGAGTTTGAGAGTAATCACTAGTCAAGAAGTACTGAAAAGATTACTCAGAAGTGACATTCGTGGCTGTCTGTGTTGTCAAAAATATATGAGAGTTGGCAGAGCTTTTAGCATACTTTCAGCTTGGTCAACATTTGGTTAAGAATACTAATGTTCAGGCATAGATTTACTGTGAATGAGTCACACACGAATGAATGAGTTTGAAAAGCCGTTTAAGATTTTTCAGATGTTCGTAGTTCATAGAATGGCTTCATCTTTCAAGGAGGTAGATAATTCTTCACTTGTTTTTAATACAAAGAAAAACGTGGGTTCCTTTTTAAGTTCCCATGCCTTATTGATATAATTTTCAATATAAAATATATTTAGACAAGTAATGGTGAGAAAAAATGAGATGCATGAAGTAGGTAGTCAGAGTCTTAGGAATTTATGACTTCATGAAATTCGTTTGAAGTCACATAATTGCATTTGTCAATATTACATAAGAAAACTGACTATGCAAAATGATGCGAGAATCCTGAAATTTTTTAGATGTAAGATAAACATTCAAATACTGTATATAACACCATGTAAAATAGTATATTTTGTTTCTAAATATTATGTAAAACATTCATTTAACTAAAAATGGGTTTTTTTTTGAGACAAGCATGAAAAAAAATTGTATGTAAGTTCCTTGATGCTCATTGTGAATGTCTAACTGACTAATTTTCTGTGTTTTCACATTTCATTCTTTAGAAATCTAGCATCTGATTCCAGGATAAACACTGTAACCTTTATTGAGCAGAAATATTTGATGGTCCTGAAACACCTTTTATTCTCCTCTGCAAGAGATGTCTGCTGGATGTACAGACTTTCCAGCTTACCTCTTTCAGGGCTGGCTTAAATTTGGAGAGTACTAACCATATTCCCTAAAGAAAGGTTCAAATTATAGAGTTTCCTCTTTTTGCTTTTTGTAGTAAGCCAGTAAATTGCGTGTTCTACTCTGATGTTTTGGGGAGAGGCATCATCATCATCATCATCATCATTTTGATCATAACATCAATCTTCATAATTTAAAAAACTGGACAGATTTGTTTACTCATACATTTATATATTGATGTAGTCTTGTGTTATATGTTGACTGGTCACAGAATCAGCTTTAAGTAGTTGCTGACATCATAGGGATGATGAAAGTGTCAGGCAATTCTGCAAGCACACCAAGAAGAATGTGATTGGTGCAAGGCAGAAGTCTTGAACCAGCTCAAATGCTTTCTAAACATAAGCTGATAAATGCAAGCAAACAAACAAGAGTCGTAGTAGCAAGAGATGTACAAAAACAAAACAAAACAAAACAACACAAAAACAACCCAGGGTTCTAACAGAGATAAGAAAGATGATCGTTTCATAATATTATGTGGGGGAAACCAACTCTTCAAGTTTGTGCTAAGTAGCTGATTAATGTCAGATTTTAAAAACCCAACGGAGAATTCTGCCTGAGATTGTTGCTGGTATTGTCATTGTCTCAATATTTTGCTATTTCCATGCCTAAAAGAAAGCCATCTTTTAATAAAGCAAAGGTACCTCTCACACTTCAATTTCAATTTGACTTGCTCTGCTATAAATAAGATGTGACCTGAGTAGTGTACCAGGAGTGAATTTTAGCTGGAATTGAGCTTTAACACAGTCATTTGCTGGGTAGCTTTTCACAAGGTAATGTTTCTGAGCCTCAGATTCTTCCTGTATTCAATTACTGTTTGGTTTATAGGGCCGATTACGTGGATCAAATGAGATACAAAATGTAAAAGCATTTGGAAAACTCAAACAGTATTCACACATGAGTATTCACACATAATCATTTGTCTATTCCGGTAGATACATATTTTTAACATTCCTTATTATTCACTTAAAAATGTTCTTGAATATTCTCCAGATTAATCTGAAATTATTTGGTTAATTTTTCCAAAATATTTGTTTCTATATTAGAGTGTATTAAATTTGTATGTTAATTTGGGAAGGATTGATATCTTGACCACAATAAGTGTTTTAATTTAGTAACATGACATATTGATCATTTTTATATCTCATGACATAATTTTTCTGCTTATTTATTTTATACTTGAAATTGATAATCTTTGTTTTTAAGCTGGAAATTTAATTCCTTTACATTTACTGTATGTATGGATGTATCTGAGTTTAAATGTGCTACATATTTTGTATTTTTTATTTGTTATACTCATAGTCCTATCCCCTATTTTTTTGTTTAAGTATATTTAAAATTCAATTTTCTCTTATTTGAAAGTTACAGAGTGTTTCTGTTCTTTTGGTGGTCACTCTAAATATCATTACTTTATCAAATTCTAAACATTACTGTTACCTTATTCTAGAAAAAAAAAGGAGCTGAGAAAACTTTAACTCTGCTTACCTGACTGATAATGTTACAAGAAATACGGAACTCTTTTCATTCCCCGTTGTACATTTTCTTAACCCTCTCACCTCCTATTTGTGGAAACCGGCCCCGCACTCATGCACTCATAGTCTGAATGCGTGAGTGTGAGGAGGCTAATGACCATTTAGGGATAGAAGCTGCTGAATTATTACTCCTGTTTTCTACCCTTCACTTGCACAATTCTGTGGTGCATTCATTTTACTTCGCTTCTCAGAAAGCCTGGTGAGATTGAGATCCAGTTTTTCACAGAAGAAACCTGGTTAAGAATAATTCATCGTTTGGTTTTCTCTCCTTTCCTGTTTTACTCTCCCTAGTCTCCTACTCTCCTCTCCTGAAAATAAATTGCATGCAAGGCTGTGTTTCAGGCTCTACTTTCCAGGGGGCGTTATGGGCTAAAGCGCCGTGTGCTTTAGATATAAGACTTAACCTCATATATTGACCTTTGTTCTTCATTTCTTTTGCACATCTAGGACAGCCCTGGGGAATTTTGACATTCACAGTTCAGGCAGAGAAAGAGGAAATTTAAAAAGGAAATAGTAAAGAAAGAATATAAACTATCTTTATTTGCAGATGATGTGGTTCTATACATAGAAAATTCCAAATAATCCACATACACACAAAAACTACTAGAGTCAATCAATTAATTCAGCAAATTTGCAGCATGCAAGATAAACAGACAGAATTACTATACACTAGAAATGAACAACCTGGAAATAAAATTAATAAAACAATTTCATTTACAATAGCACCCATAAGAATAATATAGCAAAAAATAAATGTATTCAAGATGGAAAAATACTTGTTCATTGAAAACTATAAAATGTTATTGAAAGACATTGAAGGCATAAATAAATGGAGAGACATCCTGTATTTAATAAATGGAAGAATAAGTATTGTTAAAATGTTTATGCTGCTCAAAATGATCTATAAATTCAACACATCCCTATCGAAATTTCAATAGCATTTTCACAGAAACAGAAAAAAACAACTCTAAAATTAGAACGGAACCACCAAAAGCCCAGAATAGACCCAGCAATCCCAAGAAAGAAAAAGAAAGTTGAAGGTATCACACTGTCCAGTTAAAATTTATGTTACAGAGCTGTAGTAATCAAAACCATATGGGACTGGCGTGAAAAGAGACCAGCGGACCAAATAGCTGAGCAATAGACCCAAGCAGATACTGTCAGCTACTTTTTGACCATGTCCCCAAGAACACACGATGGGGAAAAGATAGTCTTTTTAATAAATGTGTTGAGAAACTGGATATCCAGATGCAAAATGATGAAATTGGATCCTTAGCTCCTAGAAGAAAACCACAGTGGGCTGGGCACTGTGGCTCATGTCTGTAATCCCAGCACTGTGGGAGGCCAAGGCTGAGGAATCACTTGAACCCAGGAGTTTGAGAACAGCCTGGGCAAATTCTCAAAATATTGAAAACATGACCCAGCAATCTCTCTTCTAGGCGTATATCCAAAGGAAATGAGATCAATACCTAGTAAAAATATCTTCACTGCTATGTTCACTGCAGTGTTATTCACAATAGTGAAGACATGGAAACAACCTAAATGCCCATCAACAGATGACTGGATAAAGACATTGTAGAATATAAAGTGAAATGTTATTCAACTTTTACAAAGAAGAAGATCCTGTAATTTGCACCAAAATTGAAGCTGGAGGACATTATGTTAAGTGAAATAAACCAGACAAGGAAAGAAAAATATTGAATAACCTCTCTTATGTATGGAATCTAAAACAGAAAATAAAAAGTCAAATATATAGAAACTGAGAATGAAAGAGTAGTTATCAGAAGCCAGGCTGGAGACATGGAGGGGGGAAATGGAGAGATGTTGGTTCAAGAGTACAAAGTAGCTATTATGTAGGAGGAATAAATCTAAAGATATAAAGTACAGCTTGAGGAATATAGTTAATAATAGTGTGTTGTATACCAGAAATTTTCTAAGAAAGTATATTTTAGGTGCTCTTACTATATACACATAAGGTAACTATGTGAGATGATGTATATTCTAAATTGTTTATCTGTAGTTATCATTTCATTATGTACATGGGTATTAAAATATCATGTTGTACACCTTAAATTTATATAATAGAAATAAAAGAGCCCAAAGTCTCTCAAATTAGATAATAGACTTAAGTATAAACCTTGAAACTTCAAACCTTCTAGAAGAAAAATAGTAGAAAATCTTTAAAAATATCTAAATGACCAATAGGCACATGAAAACCAAAGTTGCATATTACTACATATGTAGTAGAATGGCTAAAATGAAAAAGACTAAAAATAGTAAGTGTGTGAGAATGCAGAGCAACTAGAAATGACCTACATTTTTCATAGAAATGTAAAATAGTAAAACTACTCTGCAAAACTCTGTTTCAGCTTTTCATTCTTTCAACCAATTCCACTCTTAACTGTGTATACCCAGGAAAAATGAGTGCATATCTTCACTAAAAGAATTATACAAGAATATTCAAAGTTATTTTGTACATGATAGCCGAAAAGTAAACCTGTCTACCATCTGAAAAAATGATAATCAAACTGCGCTAATCTTACAATAAAACATTACTTTCTCAAAATAAAATTAAAGAAAAACACAAACAAACAAATTAGTGGCACGTATAACCCCCTCGAGATTGAATCTCAAAAGCAGACGCAGAGTAAGAGAAGTCAAAACAAAAGAGAGTATATTCTATGATTCCATTTTTATGATGCATAAGAAACAAAATTATGGCCCCTACTATAGTTTGGATATTTGTGCCCTCCAAATCTTGTGTTGAAATTTGATCCCCAATGTTGGAAGTGGCCCAATAGGAGGCCTTTGGGTCATTGGGATCCCGCTGAATAGGTTAAGGCCCTCCCTGGAAGTGGGTAGTAAGTAAGTTCTTGCTCTTTTAGTTCCCATGGAAACTGGTTGTTAAAGAGCCTGGTACCTCCCGTCTCTCTCATCCTTCCTCTCTCATCATGTGATCTCTGCCCATACCAGCTTCCCTTTGTTTTTCACCATGAATGGAGGCAGCCTGTGGCCCTCATCAGAAGCAGATGTTGGCTCCATACTTCTTGTGCAACCTGCAGAATGGTAAGCCAACTAACCCTCTTTTCTTTATAAATTGCCCAACCTCAAGTGTCCCTTTATGGCAACACAAATGGATTGAGACTTACAAAATTCAGAATACATTCTTTATTCAGCGGATCAGTATTGACTGGCAAGGAGAATGTCAGAACTTTTGGGCGTGGTGGAAAATGTTCTCTACCTTGATCTCGGTGGTACTACACAATGCATAATTATGTTAAAATTAATTAAGCTGTATTCTTAAGTTTTTTGGCATTTTGTTGTATGCAAATTATTAAGAACTCAATTAAGAACTGTTCTCAGAAAAAAAAATGATAAAGACTCTTGAAAAGTGACAATTGAGAGAAGTTAGGTAACAAATACTCAGTGTATAAATAACAGGGATTCCTTGAGAAGAAACCAAAAACAATGGAATAGAACAAACACAAAAAAGCATAATGGAAAAAGATTTTGAAACGTGAAGGTTTGAAACAATATAAAAATGACACATTATTTCCCTGGGAAAATCAGTCTAGAACCACAAACTCTGAGACTTATTCCAACAGAAGCACTATCATTCAATTTGATTTAATGGTACAAGGTTAGTTTTGAAGGCCAAACAGAGCTGGTTTCTAATGCTTATTCCTCAACTCACTAAATTTGTGACCTAGGAAAATTTTGTAACTTTTCTGAGTTTTTTCCTCATCAAGAGAAGGATAATACCTGTGTAATAAGATAGTTTAAATAACAGAAAGAAATATGATCACATGACAGTGTACATGAGCCATAGTTAGTTGTTAAGAATATATTTACTCTGAGTTCTCTTTTACCCACTTAAAAACATAGACAAACAATGGAAAAAAAAAAAAAACAGAAAAATGTTCCAAAATAAATATTCTTCCATAATTTCTAGAAGGAAGTTACAATACACTAAAAAGAGTTAGAGAGGACCTAGTTTGTACTGAGCAACCTTCCCCAAACCCTGAATAGGTGTAATCTTTATCTAACACCAGAGATGAAAGTCTTGACTAGATCCAACCCCTACAGTCCCCTTTGTCTAGCATTGACAGAGGAAGTCCACTCTAGCCTTAGAAAAACATGGGTGACCAAGCGTTCCTCAGAGAGGCACTCAACTGTTCAAATTTAAAGGTCTGAAGGAATATGTCAAACTGGTTTGGTTTAAGGCCAAGCTGAACTACATGACCAGGCTACTCACCTGAATCAAAGTCAGTAAAAGGGTTACCATTCCCCAGAGCTCTGTTGTAGGACATTGGATGCTCCAGAGAGGGGGTGGTGGGCATAGGAATATCAATCAGAAGAAACATCAGTCAATGGACCCAAGGCGTAATTAAATTATGTCCACCTTTAACTAAAACCCAGGAAAGTTCACATTCAAAAACTGATATTTTAAAGAAAACCTAGCTATAAGTCTTTATGACTTTGGATTAGGCACTGGTTTCTTAGATATACACAAACAACCCCAAATAGATAAATTCAACTTTATTAAAATTTAAAAATTTTATACTTCAAGGGACATTATCAAGGAAGTGAAAAGATAATACACATAATGGGAGAAATATTTGCAAATCATATATCTGACAAGGGTCCTGTATCCAGAATATACAAAGAATTCTTATAACTGAGCAATACAAAAAACAAATAACTCAATTTGACAATGGGAAAATGGGTGTGAATAGACATTTCTCTAAAGGATACGTATAAATGACCAATAAGCACATGCAAAGATGTTTAATGTTATTTGTCAGTAGGAAAATGTAAAGCTAAACCAAAATAAGATACTGGGGAGATTGTGGAGAAAATGGAATTCCTATAATTGCTAGTGGGAATATAATGTGGTGTGGCCACTGAGCTTGGAATACAATTTGTTAGTTCCTCAAAAAGTTAAATATAAAGTTCACGTCTAGAGCTACTTTCTTTGATATTCCTCTTGGGTAGAAGAGTAGGTCACAGTAAGATCGTGGATAATAGTGGATCTTGATGGCTGTGGTTTTATTTTCAGAGCTGGGTTTGGAGCCTTCCCTTGGAATGAAGAACCCTCCCCAACTGGAGGGTGATGATCTCGAAGGTCCAGCTGACAACACGCATGGGTGTCAAGTCATTGGCCACGTCCATGCCTCAAGTGTCCTGAAACAGATTATCAAAAGAAAACTGCTGTTGAGCAAGTTCAGACTGGCATGCAGATTCCCTCGCCTTCAAGCTTAAGGTACAGAGGTAATCACGTCAATGGCTCTTTGATGCACTCATTCCTTATTTATCTGTCTATGATGACAGCTCATTCTCCCAATACATTTTTTTGGTCTTACTTCTGTGTCCCATGGGCTGCCACCCTGCCAAGCCCTCCCATCCTCATCTCCTGTTTGCTCTCTGAACTCTACTCTGTTCCTACTGTTGTTGTCCTGATAGTCCCTCTCATGGCAACAGGAGAGACTGGTTCCACTCTCCTGATCCAAAGAGCATATTTTAAGCTGCTGAACAGCAGTTCTTTGCCTGAAATCACACGCTTTTTTTTTTTTTTTTTTTTTTGGCGTATTTGCTTTTCCTTCCCCAAATTCCATTGCTTCTTTCTGGAGGGAGCATTGCCTTAATACATCATTTACACGTAGACTTTCCTCTTGGGTCTGATTCTGAGCAACCCAACGAAATCAACCCTTAATCCTCACCTTATACATGTGAATGAGAAGTGTTAAAACTGAGCACAAAGAAGTCCAATTAGAAATTAAATTAGAACCTGGGTGACAGGTGGGCATTCCCTATTGGCCTGGAGTCATGTTTGTCTTCACCCTTTAGTCAGATGTGCAGCCTAGTGCCAACGTGAATGGAGTTTTCAGGGACTCAGTGTCTGCACCTCATGGACTCATTTGAGCTGACATAAACTGGAGGACATTTATGGCACCCTAAAGGGAAATCAGTCCAAAAGTAGATGCAGAGGGCAGTACTTCAGAACTGCACAGATCATCAGGTGCATCCTAATCTCCCTTTAAAAATTTCTGATTTAAATGCAACTCAGGTGAATTTTGAGGCCAGGAAACATAAATGAGCATTTTATAATCCAACTTTGGGAAAAGTGAGTCTAGGGTCCAGCTTTATGAATACCCAGGATGGTAGAGAATAATAGAGGACAATCTGTGTCTTGGATTAGCCCAGTTGACTAGAGAGTAATTTAACTGAAATAATTAGAAGGAAGAATAAAGTCCATAGAGCCACTGAGAATGAAGCTAATTGTGAGAGAAATGGAGAATGGAAAGAAAATGATGGGGAATTGGGTTGCTACATTCGGTATCTCTAAATCCTGCTGCCATGCAATAAGCACCTGGTGAGATTTCATTTAACATGAAATCCTTGAACCGACACCTTGAGATTCTCACTTAACTGCTCTGGGCATGGTTTGGGCATCACTAGCTTTCAAAAGCTCCCATGTGATTCTAATACACAGCTAAAGATGACTAGGACTTTTGATCTACTATGATCTCAGGTTATCAACATGGAAGTGCCCCAGATGTGTGACTACTTCTTAGAAAAGGCTAAATATCCATCAGTCATTGATGAGATTTGTGTTCTCATCTCAACAATACCGTTTGTATAACGTGGTTAAAAAAAAACAAGAAAAAAAAAAAAAAGAGAAAATGGGTGGATTAGACCTCTCTACTTGAAGTACTCTTGCTCAAACTCTTTTGAATACAAGATAAAATAAGAAATAATTAATACATTTAAACAAAGCATGCAGAAAACAATTTCTCCTTTTATCACACATAATGAAACTTAGTATTTTCCTTTTAACTTGTAAAATAAAACATGCAGTTTACATTTCCCCACATTAATTTCACAGTTCACTAATGGGTCCAGCACTACAATATGAATACTTTATTTTGGTCAATTGTTATAATTCAGTAAAATCCTTTAAGAGAACTCTTAAGTCTCATTCCCCTGAAGAGAGTATAATAGTAAATTCAAACTGAAACTCAGGAAGTGAATGTATACATGTACTTCCTTATGCCACTCTTGAAACTGGCATAAAATACTAAAAAGAAATCTTTCCCATAAAAGTACATTGGGAAAAAAAAGACTGGGAGGGGAAGGAGAACCTAGTAAAAATATAATCCTTTTCAAATTTCCACTTTTGAAATTCATTGGTCTAGATATTGAGAATATTTCTAGAAATGACTTAAGGTGTAAGTAGGTGTGGAATCAATTTCAGAGAATTAGGGACAATAAGTTGGGCCTTGGTTACAATACCTGCTCTCTCTCTTTGTTAATTCCACTTTGAGTCTCTACTTTTTCCTTTCTTTCCTGGTCCCCTTTGGATAACACTTACAATATTTCTCTGTTAAACCTTATTCCTGTCCTAGCCAAGGTCACCAACAGGCTCTAATGACTGTTGAGACCTCCAGATTGAAGCATCTCCTCTCTCTTCCTCCAAACTTTATGAAAAGAGCCTGAGGCTTGGGTTCTAGTTCCAGGCTTGTCAGTAGGCAAGTCATGTCACCTTAGTTAAATGTTAGCCACATGGCATCACTGGCTCCTCTATTGTTAAAGGCAGAACTGGACTTAGATGTTGTCTGAGGTCCCTGCTGGCTCTCACATGTAGGGTTCTTCTCATAGCCTACCCACTCCTCTCTAAAAGGCTGAGACATAAGTTATAAGGGGGTGGGTTTCTCTGCAGAGGGTTCTCTCCTTCCTGAAGTCCTCTGTTCCTGAGTGTGCATGATTGATTCTGAGCACAGCCTCACAGGGAGGTATAAAAAGACATCACTTTGCTCCAGACAAAGGGGATGAAGAGGAAAGTGGTTGATGTTAAAAGCTGCTGGTGGGGTGAGGGCAGGGTCCCTATATTCTGCACTGCAGGCTGACTGTAAATTAGGGGATGTTTTCTTCTAACTTGTGGTTAGCATTTGCCCCTTCAGCAAGCCTGAAGCTCACCCTTCAGCTTATCCTCTCTGCAGGAGTTCAGTTTGCCCCTGGGCGTATCACCACTTCGCAATCCCTCCAGACTCAGCAGTCAGCAGGACCTGACAAGGACTCATTTGGTTTTCTTTTTCTTTTTTCCAGATACCAACTACTGTTGGAATTAGGGAAAGAATAAAAATAAGCCACGAAAAGTAGCTTTTCCACCTGATGAAAATACCTAAAACCGCAATTCAAGTATAAGAATGTAATATTGATTTAACATACAACTTTCAACAGAAATAAAGTTTATACAACTCACTAGGAAATAAAATGCATGTAGAATTTATCCTGTTTGTCAACATAATTCTTCATGAGTCACAAGTATTATGAACAAAACAAACTAATGAAAAGCTGAATGAATCAGTTTATGGTTACTCTGATTTAAAAAACATTTCACAAAAAAGATGTAGCTTTCCAAACAAACCCATTTGATGACCATGATCACAACTAGATTTTATTCTAATTTATAAAACAAAAACATGGTTAGACAGGCACATGATATCAAGAGTCTTCAACCTAGTGGATTCCATTTTATTAAGAAAAAAAATAAAGAAAACAAGTAGTCCTTAAATTTTCTTAGCTCTCTATAGCATACATTGTATAACATTAAAGTTTTGCTTCCAAAAATATGTTTCCATGTGGTCATGGTGTTGTCCAGTACTATTAGGGCCAAAACACCAAAGACATGAGAAGTTTAACCACTGACTTGTCATTTTTCATAAAAATTAAACATTTCCTTAAAGGTCTGGAGTAAAATCTTCCAGGCATTTTAGTGCTGAAAGTCATTTTAAATTAAGTGTGAAATAAAAGCTACAAAAAGTATGAGTTCTTTCGATACAAAAAGCTGTGTAGCTGAAGTTGTGGGCTTCTTTGACATACATAAGCAGTTTCAAGAAAATATTTGCTCAGGTAAGGAAAGAGAATTTGTCTGCTTTCACTTAGCATACATTCCAGTCCATGTCCTGCTTATACCATGTCCTCCTTATACCATGTCCTGCTTATACCTGCCAGAGTTTCTAAAGAACATTAGAATCGATATTTCTTTCCTTCAAAGAGCATCTGTAATTCACAGTACAAAACAGTTCTGAAGTCCTGCTCCATCTGTCAGACTCTTATACTCATAGACAGTCAGAAGCGGAAGGCCTTAGAGTCCATGAACTCCAAACCCCTCTTCTTATTTTACAATCAAAAACACTGGCGTAAAGGGGTGTTATTAGGTGATTTGCCCAAGGACTCACAGCTGGTCATGCACTTCCATGGGCCCACAGCCCTGCTGGGGTATCTCAAACTGGGTTCGCAGGAACGACTTGAGTTATTATTACTCAAGGTCAACATCATCTTCATGAATCTCAAGGCAAAAGCTGCCCTTTCTCTTCTGCTGTGTTAGCTCAGGCATTGGCTGCCCTGAGTGAGCAGAGTAGATGGAAAGTCAAAACGATAAGAGCAGGGTAAAGGTGCCCTGTCACTTAGCATATCAGATGAACATCTGGAAACAGCTGGCTCACAGTCATTCTGGTGTTTCCTGGATAGGACCAAACAGTCAGATTCTTGCACATCTAAGACTAACTAATACACACATGATGGTTAGTACTGAGTGTGAACTTGATTAGATTGAAGGATGTAAAGTATTGATCCTGGGTGTGTCTGTGAGGCTGTTGCCAAAGGAAATTAACATTTGAGTCAGTGGGCTGGGGAAGGCAGACCCACCCTTAATCTGGTGGGCACCATCTAATCAGCTGCCAGTGAATATAAAGCAGGCAGAAAAACGTGAAAAGGTGAGACAGGCCTAGCCTCCCAGCCTACGTCTTCCTCCCATGCTGAATGCTTCTGCCCTTGAACATCGGACTCCAATTTCTTCAGTTTTGAGACTTGGACTGGCCCTCTTTGCTCCTCAGGCTTGCAGACAGCCTGTTTTGGGACCTCGTGATCGTGTAAGTTAATATTTAATAAACTCCACTTTATATATATATAAACTATATATATATAACGTAACACATATATAACGTGTGTGTATGTATATATATATATATATATATATAAGTTCTTATATATATATAAGTTCTGTCCCTCTAGAGAACTCTGACTAATAAAACACAGCTGTAGTTTCCTGAAAAATGCCGAAAGCAATACGTGAGTAGCATGTGGCAGTCCAGAGGTTTTTTTCCTTTTTTAAATAGAAGTAATATCTACCTTTACATCTTACACAGAATTCTCACTGCTCTCCACATCTTTTCAGATGTCCTACCTTTATGTCATTTGATACTTTAATTTGAATAAATAGCTTCAATTAGTTATTTCCAAATCTTCTTTTTATGTGGTCATGATGTTTCTCCTGCCCTTGAGCTTTAAGAAGCTATCACTAAATGGCAGTGGTGGTTTGATGGAGCTGTTGAAGTGTTGAAGGGACACGCCAAGAAGTATAGGCGATGATGGCTTCATCAGGGCCTCCAGTCTGTTCTTTTTTTTTTTTTTGAGACGGAGTCTCGCTCTGTCGCCCAGGCTGGAGTGCAGTGGCCAGATCTCAGCTCACTGCAAGCTCCGCCTCCTGGATTCACGCCATTCTCCTGCCTCAGCCTCCCAAGTAGCTGGGACTACAGGCGCCACCTCGCCCGGCTAGTTTTTTGTACTTTTTAGTAGAGACGGGGTTTCACCGTATTAACCAGGATGGTCTCGATCTCCTGACCTCGTGATCCGCCCGTCTCGGCCTCCCAAAGTGCTGGGATTACAGGCTTGAGCCACCGCGCCCGGCCCAGTCTGTTCTTGTTGTATCCTCTCATCCAGGTCTATTCCTGAGCGTGAATTTCCTGCTTTGATGTCACTTTGCCCAAAGCTAAATCCTCTCTCTTCTCTTACGAGCCAGCTGCTGCTCCACTTCCCTTGTCTTTGTCAGTGGCACCACTAATTACGTATTGCCTTAGACTCTGGGGTAAAACATGTAAACCTATGAGGTGTCTTACTTGTCCTTGCTTTTGCTATCCAGTACCAGGCCCTGAATGGTCTTTCTTGGCAACATCTCTCTCTCTATTCCTCATTCTCATTGCTGTAATACCCACTGCCCAGGTCTGGCCTTCATTGTCTCACATCAGCATACATAAAATAGCTTCCTAGTTCATGTCCCTGTCTCTTGCCTCAGTAGGCACACTGAGTCCTCTCCACACCCACCCACTTTCTATGTTAGCTCTCAGAGGTAGCTCTGTGCTGGTGTATCCTGTGCCTTAACATGTAACAATGAGTCTGGAATGGGACTAATGGTCACTGACTTACTGGTTGAATCCTAAATTCCTGCACACCTGTTTTCTACAGCCTACAGTGCCCACCTCTCTGATACTTTAAGAAGGTAGAAGGGTGAATTGCTCTGCTTGTCCTCTGTAGTACTCCTCGTCTGTCCCTCTGATTTCAGTTGTTCCACCAAAGGGAGAGTAGGTTATTTTGGGATAGAAGAGGGAGGCTTCAGTTCTCTCCATAATGTCCATTAGCCCCTCAAATCCACTTCAGGTAGGAAAATAATCTAAAAGTGAAGACAGTAAGCTTGCTTTTCCTGAAGATAAGCCCAGTTTCTCCTCCCATCTGATGGCAGCTCCAGAGCCGACATAGATGCAGCCCCTCTGTGTATATTCAATGGCTCCTTAGCACCCTTCTTCCTGATTCTCTACCCATCTAGAAGGGCTGTGCCGTGAATTCACCAGGAATGCCTTTATGCAGACTCTCTTCCTATGCAAATCCTGCCAATGCATCACTACCCAGCTGAAGCCTCCTCCCATGCAACCCTAATAGATCCCACTTCATTAAATTGCCCCAATACATTTACCACTCCTGTGTTCACTTGAATATTTTAGGGCTCAGAACAGGACACCCCACAGTATGGTGCCTTGGCATGCTGAGCCCATTGAACTGAAAGAAACCAAAAGGAAACCAAATCTGGCCTCAGAGGCAAGATCTGTCTGATCTGCTCCCACTCTTTGTTCTCCTACTCTCCTTTCTCCCCCATGGCAAGCCATAGAAACTAGAATTCCTCTTCCCACAGGCAGGTCACAGAAAGGGGAATCCCTCTGCCCCAAAGTGGTCATAAAACCTAAGATATGACTCTCACCTTTCATCCAGGCCTTTCTGTGTAGGAGCTGGTCATAAAATAAATTCTCTAACCTACTCTGTCTGCTAGCAGGTCCTAAGATCTGCATGCCAGATGGGTCCTGCCCCATACTTGGGAGCAGGAAATGTCACACAGAGGGGCCATGGAGAACTGCAGCTGAAGGCCTGCGGGGTTTCCCCGATAGTCTGTTACTATTGGATCTTTTCTTTTTTGTTGGATCACGTTGCTGTCCAGTCTTCATGGAGTCTAAGTTTAGCAATGGACAGTTGTCCCTTGGGTCTTTGCGCCTTCACTCTGAAGGCTCTCACGTTGTGGAAACTTGGATTAAATAGATATGCTCTGCTTTCTCTTGCTCACCCGCCGTTTGTTGTAGGTAGGTCAGCTGTGACCCTGAGGATGGGTGAGGAAGGGCATTGCACTTTGGCCCCTACGGTGGATATAGTGTTTTGCATTCACCAAGCCTAAGCATCCTTTTTCATAAAGTTGGACTATTCAGAGAGAGGAGTTTTAAAGGTAAGTTAGAGACATGTGCTTTTCTGTGGTAAATGTGGGTCTTTAAGTTTTACAAACCTAAAGGTTGACTTTTTGTTGTTGTTAGGATCTCCAACTTGCTAATTGATTCTCCCTGGAGTCACTGCAGAAGGGTCACTGGGAACAAATGGGGCCCTTGTAGGGGTGGGGCAGGAACATGAGCTTGGCAATAAGTCCAACTGGATTCCAATCTAGCTCTGCTACTTACCTATGTGATCCCAAGCAAGACAGGGTCACCTAACCTTTCTGAGCCTTAGGTAAAATCACGATATCTTAACAGGGTATTTTTTAGAAGTGAATGAGGTAATATATATGCAGGACCTGGTAATTAGTTCTTATAAACTATCTCTAACACCAGGGAAAGGTGTCTAAGAATCCCTGCCTGACCGAAATAGGTTCAGGTTCATAGTCATGGGACAAAGTAGATTGTAATGGTGAGATGTGTGGAAAACATGTAGAGTGGAAGAGATTTTGTGGAGTTATGAGGCAGAGACAAAGGAAGAGAATTAGAAATGGAGATGCTGAACCCTGGGAGGATGGGGAAATGCATGAGGGAGCACAGTCCAGGGGGAAGTGGACAGGAATGGTCAAGGCTGACCAGCAAGTGTGTTTCCCATGAAGACTCAGAAACAGGCCTGGCCACTGTCGGCCGGCAGTGTCATCGAGAAGACAGCGTGTGGCTTTGGAGGAAGCCAATCAAAGTTCTAACCCCAGTCCCACATTTTCTGACTGTAAGGTCCTAAGCAAGTAATTCAACCTCTTTGGTTCTCCTCTTTCTTCCCTAATAAATGGTGATTGTACAGCCCATTTTCCCTACCTATGTCCCTTTCCTCCTTGGAGTACAGGCAGACTTCATTTCCCCATCTCCCTTGCATATGATGTGGCCATATGACTGAGTTCTAGGCAGTGAAATGTGAGCATGAATCATGCATGTGCTTTCCAGGCCTGGCCCACAGAAACCACCTTCATGATCCTCCACTCTCTCCGCATGTGGGCTGGATGCAATGGATCCAAGAGACAATTCTGAGGCCAAGGGGAGAGCAGAGCCGCAGACAAAAGGAGCCTGGCACCCCAAATCACTGTTTGGATGGCCGCCTGCTGATAACCCATATTGACCTGTAACATGAGAGAGAAATCAAATTCTCCATCATTAGGCCACTGAGTTTGTTTGTTCCAGAAACTGACCTATTTTGATACAATAATATTTTCTGTATAAGGAACTTGTTGGTAAAGATGAAATTACAAAACAAAAAAATCTTTGGAGTCACAATGAATGTTTACTGTACCAGTTCATTAAACAAACATTTATTGTATCCCTAGTATGTGGGAGTCACTTTAGTGAACAAAGCAAATCCTGTGCTGTCATAGAGTTTATTGGGGATGAAGAAAGAAAGAATCAATAGATATTTCTAGCCTGTAGGATTTAAAGAATGGTTGTGTCACTGACAGCAAAGGTGATGGTAAGAAGTGGGAGAAATTTTCTAGAGAAGAGTGAGGAGTTTGGGCTTTAGAATTTGAAGAGACACTACTATTATATTCTGTCTGTGAACATCATCTGTGAACGTTTTTTGAATAATTGCAAACAAGATACATAGACTTTTTAGCCATGATGACATAAAATGTCTAGAAAAACAATGATCCATAGTGTATTGTGCAAAACCTCTAGTATAGAACATGCTCCTAGTGCAGGAATTGTTTCTTATCCGATTATTCCCCTGCAGTTCGGGTGTGCATGGGAAGAATGCACTTAATTGAAATGAATTGAGAGCTTCAACTCCTCTGCATTCCAGGCAATATTGTCATTAACTCAAACAGTGTTTATGAAAGTACTTTGTAATTTATTAAACTCTACTCCAGGGCTTGTGCGGGAGGATACGTTCTGAGTTATTAACCTCTGTATCTTTTGTCCTCTCTGGGTCTCACCTTTTTCTCCTCCCCAGGACTCACCTTTCTCTTTTCCTCAATCAAGCAGCTGACCTGGTGTCCAAGCCTCCAGGAGGAATGGGATTCTGCAGGGCCACATTCAGCTGCATCTGCCAGTGTGGCTACACTGTTTGTTTGTGGATAGTGGCTGTTCTGATAGGTTGTTGTTTCTGGTCTGATTGGTCAGTGCTTGTTTCATATTGGTTATGTAATACTCTGAATATCACCATTGTAGTTGGAAAATATAGAGAATCTGATTCTTTTTGGTTGTTTCAAATGGTCGAGCCTCAATTTGAGAAGAAAAAGAAAGAAAATTACAGTGTGAAAAAGAGTCTTCTGGCCCTAAAAATAAATAAAGTGAACTTACCTGAGACTAGAAAGAGAGTCCTTAGCTGAGGGAGAAGATATAAGAAGAAGAGTCGGGTGAGGGGTCTCTGAGGCAGAGGACACCTCTGCCTTGCTTTCTGGGCATGCAGCCAGGAAGGCAGCAAGATCCCAGGGAGAGAGTAGCCATATGCCATACCTTGGCAGTCATGTCCATTGCTAGTGTACAGACACTCCTGCATTTACAGTTTGCTACAGAAGTAGCAGATAAACTGGACTCAAAGAGTGATGTGAATAGGGTTTGTGACTATCTCTCAGCAGGGATGACTGTTGGACAAATTATCAAGGATCTGACCTCCTGATTCCACCACCTGAACAGCTTGGCAACTGTGTGAGATCCTAGAACTATGGCCCAACGTGGAAGGTAGCAGGACACAGCAAGGGAACTCCAAGAAGGACTGTGGTTAAATTTCCTGTTAGCCCAATAGGATGGCAACCTGAGATAGAAATTAATTTGTTCTGAACATAAAGTGACATTTCGTGTGTGTCTGAATTTATGGTCATGATTCATGCTAGCAAGTTTCTTTGCAATTTATAGCCAGAGGTTTGTTTGCTTCATGATTGAATTTAACTTATTTTTCCTAAAGGAAATTTAGATGACTAGAAATAATCGCTAGGAGAGAATTTAGGTCACTTTAATAATAATAATAGTTTAAGTACCATATTTTCTTGCTATGCCCAGGTATAGCCCAAGTGGTAACAGAGACTCTAGAATTAGCATTAAGTCCAGGAAAGAAGGAAATTCTGAGGGGTATAGATTTCCTAAAGTGATGTATGTAGTGGTGAGTGACAGAATTAACTACTAATTGGCAGCACTGAGCTCTTTCCTCTCCTTTCCATTTGATCTATTCTCTCAGGCCATCACCTCCACTATCCATATTTTGCTTCATCCTGAGTATGCAAGTGAAGTTAAAAGGAACAGTGATTTTCCTGAGTGTTGGTCATTTAATTTATGATTCTAATTCAAACTATTATACATTTTTCCTCATCAAAAAATTGCATTTTATTTTGGAAACGTATATCCAAAAACCTTGAATACTTCTGGAAACTCACTCTTGAACTTCCCTGGACATGATTCAGAGGCAGATTGAGGGAGGGTTGAATGTCTGGCTTTAGAGGGTTGTTGTCATGCAGCAATGGGAAGAGAAAATCAGCTTCAGGAAATGGAAGCATCTCACCTTTCCTTACGGGAGGGAGTGGGTACACAGATCCAGTTTGTCTGCAGTGGAAGCAACAGTGTCCTTTACCTTGGGCTTGTCCTTTTGAGTGACCAGGTGGTGGGCTGTGGCCATGGCAATGGTGACCTTGGGGACATTTGCTATAGGGTGGTGGGTTACAGGGTCCATTGTCACAGAAATCACGGCCATGGTGGTGTTGTGCATAGGAACAGTGTCCTTGGAGATGGTGTCCATGGGGATGATGGTCATGAGGATGAAGCTCACTGGAATTATGATTATGAGAGTAAAGTTGGGTTCCAATCATGTTAGAAGAAACATGGTTATATCTGGATTCAGAGTGATGTGAACAGGGTCCCAACTATCCCTCAGCAGGGGTGACTGTTGGACCAGTGATCAAGGATCTGACCTCCTGATTCCACTACCTGAACAGCTTGGCAACTGTGTGAGATCCTAGAACTGTGGCCCAACTGTGGAAAGTTGGGGCCAATGTTGGTCTATGGACGGTAATAGCGAGGCAGTAGTGGAGGGGCAATAGTGGAGGAGCCCCACCTTGAAGTGGTTAATGTCTGAGTCATCTTTTTCATCTGCTGGAAGTGGGCATCCGTGTTCATGTGGCTTCTCAGGATGACGACGATTTCTGGATCCTTAGGGCTTATGTGGAGGCTTGGCAGTCGGAGAATGTTCACGCCCACCAGGATGGAGGGGATAGGCCAAATGGGGTTGCACGCAATTGATGATCGTACATGTCTGATGAAGGACACAGAAAAATAAATATTATCATGTGACACACAAAGAGAAGCTAGACATTCAACTTCTAAGAGAAGTTAGACATTGGATTTAGACCAGTGGCACTCAGATTTTGGATTCCACAAATGAATTTGGAAAGTAGGAAAAAAAAAAGGGTTCTAAAATTGTTATCTAGCCCAATTGATATTTAAAATATAAACAACAACTATCACCTACCATTATCACTGTTTCACAAAATGAGTGATATTTTGATAACAAAGATGAGGAAAACCATAGAAACTTCAGAAGCACCATGTGAGAGTAAAGAATAGTCTTTAGATGGAATAAATGATACAAAAGTATTACAAGAGGGAGTCGGTACACAGATCCAGTTTGTCTGCAATGTCTGAAAATCTTTGTTTTTCCATTTCAATACAGAGTGGCAAGAGTGTATTATGTAATGTCAACCATCCGTAGACCAATATTGGAAAACTGGTGAATTATAATTAATATTCTTGACAGAGGTCTGAGGAAGTTGATGGTATCAATATTTCTTACTTTCTAAGACTGAACACTTAACCTCTTCCATCTCCTCCTTGTTCAGAGTATAATGTTTAAAAATCTGTGGAGCATGTTCATAGTGACTTTCCTGCCCTTTCTTTCTTTCTTTCTTTCTTTTCTTTTCTTCTTCTTTTTTTTTTAACTTGGGACATAAATATTTGAATTATTTTCAGTTTTGTTTCTCATATAAAAAATTCCATGAAGCAAAACTTTGTACTCATGTAAAAAATAGAACTAAGATTTCTGGGACAGATGTAAAATATAGTTTTGCATCTTATTTTATATACATTTATATAATAAATTTGAGGCTAATTTATTCCCCTTAGATTCTGTGCCTAATAATAAAAGCTAGGAATGACTAAGTCTCAGCACAGGAGTCCTGACTACAAGGAGCATTTTCAAATTCATCCAAGGTTGATTGAATAGGACATGATTTTACTTTTGTGCCAAATCTTATTTCTCCCCAACTCTTGGAAAAGTTTTTATACTTTTGGTGTGATATTAGCATTTGCACTCCTTTCTAAATATTGTTCCATAACCTTTCCCATAACAATATGTCTTGAAACTCAAATGCACATGAGTTCAAACATTCTTTGAGCAGCTTCACTGTCTTCATTTCTTATATGCTTCACAATTGATTTAATGTTACATTTTCTGAATGTGTGACAAACATCAACCAGCTGCTCTGAAAACAGCCCTGGGTGGGAGCACTTGAGTCCTTGCAGAGTGAGCAGGCAACTGTCTAATTCCAGTCACACCACTGGGTGTGGTGAGGTTTCTCTGAGCCTCAGTTTCCTACCCTAGTGCAAGGAGGTTAATATTGGATGATTTGTAACAACACAACCCTCATTTGCTCTTGTCTTTCTCTATTTCCTCTCGGATTTTCCTTCCTTTCTAACAGATATTCACTGCCCCCACACCCTCCAAAAATTTTTTAAAAATTGCAGGAGAGCAGTTCTTCCAGGAGAGCAGTACCTGCTGCCTGACTTTTGTTCCTCCAAATGCTACAATGGGGGCCTCAGATGAAAAGGCGGCTTGTCCAGTGAGGCAGGTGGAGAGGTGCCATTCAATTCCTGCTGCCAGGTTGGAGCCTGAGCCCTCAGACTCCAGTTGGATGTTAGTGGAGACTCAACACTCTTGCAATTCTCTGGGCTTGGTCCACTCTGAAAGAGGGAAAGTCATCATTTTCTCCTTTGTACTTCTCAAGGGCTTTGTTGACTTGTTTTCTGTAGAGCTTGGTATCCTTGAGGGAATCTAAGAGGATGGGACTATCCTTGGTATTGGCCAATGCTGAAGAGACTAGAGAAAGAATATGGCAGTGTTGCAGTTAAGGTTTGAAAATGGCAATGGGGGCTCAGTGGAAGGAAGGACAATAACTTTCATTTTACAGATGGACAAATGGAAGGTTGGGGGATGTAAGTGACTTCTTCAAGATGAATCAGCCAACCAGCAACAGAGCTGAACTGCTGAGCCTTCCTTCCTTTCCTGTGATGCCCAAGTCTCAGTTGTTACCCCTACTCATGATGCCTCCACCACTACTATCATCAAGTGCTAATATTTTAAAGAAGTCCTCCTGTGTTTGTCAAAAGGGAGGAGGCATCATTAACATAAAATTTTGCACAGAGAGAGGAGAAGATATAGAACCTTTCTTTAAAACAACCCCCTATAGCAGTAGCTTGCCTATCAAATTTTTGTATATAGAATCATAGTGAAATTTGCCATTAAAAATTCTGTGATAATTCATTTTTTAAAAAGTAAAAAAAAAAAAAAAAGAACATGGAAATTAGTGTCAACACTGTTGGTATAGAGTCCTATCTTCATCGCACCTTGGCTGTGTTCCTGAGGGCAAGTCATTAAACCTCTTCCAATAAGAATTATTTTATTTTGTAAGTTGACAGTGTCATAATCTATATTTTATTGCCTTGTTGGGAGGTTAAATGAGATAACAGGTATCATTGCTTTGTAAACTGTAGAGTAATTCATGGCATTTAAACATTGATGTCAATATTTATGGAGTGCTAAGAATAATCTGCAGAGCGTGCTACATGGAGCATCTTATTCAATTCTAACAGGAATCCTGAAAGCTAATGCTGTTACTATCCTCATTTTACAACTGAGAAAAGGTTAAAAAGTTTAAGTAACTGCCTTCTTGTGTAATCTTACACAGCTACTAAGTGATGAGGTTCATATTCAAACTAAAGCCAGCCTTACCCAAGCCTATGTCTCTGTAGTGATGTTCTCCTACCTCTCATAAATCTCTACTTTTTTTTTTTTCTTTTTTTGAGATGGAGTTTCACTCCATTGCCCAGGCTGAAGTGCAATGGTGCGATCTTGGCTCACCGCAACCTCTGCCTCTCGGGTCTAAGCGATTCTCCTGCCTCAGCCTCCTGAGTAGCTGGGATTACAGGCATGCGCCACCACGCCTGGCTAATTTTGTATTTTTAGTAGAGACGGGGTTTCTTCATGTTGGTCAGGTTGGTCTTGAACTCCCGACCTCAGGTAATCTGCCAGCCTCGGCCTCCCAACATGTTGGAAGTACAGGCGTGAGCCACCGTGCCCAGCCAAATCTCTAATTTTAAGTACTGAATTTTCTTAAAGGAAGATGTACCAGTATACCAGGGAAACCTGTCTCCGTTCTATTTTCTGAAGAGTGAGTAATGGAGTCCATGAGAGCAGGGACCCTTTCTTTCATGTACATTATGGCATTATGTGATGTATACCACAGTATGATTGAATTTGTATTAATCAAGAATTAATTAGCAATTTGACAAATTACCACATCAGAACTTGTGGTGCAGCTAAAGTCAATCACTCTGAGATCCTGAGACTCATGGGAATGTCTTGTAGCTATTACCTTACATTGTCTGATCACCAGTAAGAAAGAGGCTCTTGAGGCCTTGCTGAGTCATTGCATCCTGCCTTCCTCAGGTCAGATATGAGAGAGTAAAAAGAAGCAACATCCTCCTACTGTCCATTTAAAATGCATTTGGGGTTTCCTTCATCAAAGTTGGTCTCAAAACCTGCATTTTCTTAGTCAGTTTCTGTGTGCTACTTCCTGTTGGCACCAAAAATCCTCAGGAGAACCAGTGAGAAACTATTTAAAGCATCATGGCCATACCCCAAACATTTTCAAGGGAAAAAGTGGTGAAACTCCTAGGAGTGTGAACATCTTATTTTCTGGAAATGAAGTCTTGAATCTTTGCTTGTTCATCTTCACATTCTCCACTTGTGTCAGAGACTCTGGCATTTGAGTACCCACCTCCCACATGCGCAACAAAACCCTCTTCCTCAGTGTATGAGGAAAGCATAGAAGCAGACCCGAGTCTTCACATGTCTCCTCATAATTTGCAACATATCCCTTTGGCCATTCCTGAAAATAGGACCAGTGTTCATAGGACACAATTACCAGTTCATGGATTCTTATACTCATAGATGGTCAGGAGCGGAAGGCCTTAGAGTACATGAACTCCAAACCCCTCTTCTTATTTTACAGTCAAAAACCCTGACATGGAGGGATGTTACTAGGTGATTTGCCCAAGGACTCAGAGTTGGTCATGTTCTTTCATGGGACCACAGCCCTGCTGAGGTATCTTGAACTGGGTTCCCAAGAACGACTCTCAAGAGTATTACTCAAAGTCAACATCATCTTCATGAATCTCAAGGGAAAAGCTGCCCTTTGTCTTCTGCTGTGTTAGCCTAGGCATTGGCTGCCCCGAGTGAATGGAGTAGATAGAAAGTAACAATGAATAGAACAGGGTAATGGTGCCCTATTTACTTAGGATATCAGATGAACACCTGGAAACAGCTGGCTCACAGTCATTCCAGTGTTTCCTGGATAGAACCCGGCCATGATATTCTTGAACATCTAAGGCTAAATAATACACGGTTGCATTTTCCTGAGGAATACAAAAAGCAACATGTGAGTAGCACGTGGAAGTCCAGTTTTCTTTTTCTTTCTTTTTCTTTTTCTTTTCTTTCTTTTTTTTTTTTTTTTTTTTTTTTGAGATAGAGTCTCACTTTTTCGCCAGGCTGGAGTGAGATGGTGTGATCTCAGCTCATTGCAACCTCCACCTCCTGGGTTCAAGCGATTCTTGTGCCTCAACCTCCCAAGTAGCTGGGATTACAAGCACATGTCAACATTCCTAGCTAATTTTTGTATTTTTTAGTAGAGATGGGGTTTCACCATGTTGGCCAGGATGGTCTCGATCTCCTGATCTCATGATCTGCCCTCCTTGGCCTCCCAATTCTTTCTTTCTTTTTTTTTTAAATAAAGGACATATCTCTGTTTATATCTTACACAGAACTCTCACTACTCTCCTCATCTTTGCAGATGTCCTACCTTTGTGTCATTTGATGTATTAATTTGAATAAATAGCTTCAATGAGTTATTTCCAAATCTTCTTTCTATGTGGTCATGTTTCTTCTGCCCTTGAGCTTTAAGAATCTATCACTAAATGGCAGTGGTGGTTTGGTGGAAGTGTTGAAGGGACACACCGAGAAGTATAAATGATGACGGCATCAGCAGGGCCTCCAGTTTGTTCTTGCAGTTGTGTCCTCTCACCCAGGTCTACCGCTGATCATGGATTTCCTGCTTTGATGTCACCTTGCCCAAAGCTAAATCCTCTCTCTTCTCTTACAAATCAGCTGCCTCTCCATTTCCCTTGTCTTTGTCAGTGGCACCACTAACAACATATTGCCTTAGACTCTGGGTTAAAAAGTGTAAACCTATAAGATGTCTTCCTTGTGCTTGCTTTTGCTATCCAGGACCAGGCCCTGTATAGACTTCTTGGCAATGTCTCTCATGTCTATTCCTCATGTTCATTGCCCTGAATCACACTGCCTGTGTCTGGCCCTCATTCTCTCACACCTGCATACATAAAATAGCTTCCTAGTTCGTGTCCCTGTCTCTTGACTCAGTTTCCCCAGGCACATTGGGTCTCCTCCCCACCCACCCACTCTCTATGATAGCTCTCAGAGGTATCTCTGTGCTGATGCATCCTGTGCCCTAACATGTGTCGATGAGCCTGGAATGGGACTAATGGTCACTGAATTACTGGTTGAATCCTAAATTCCTGCACTCTTGTTTTCTACAACCTTCAATGCCCACCTCTCTGATACTTTAAGAAGGATAGAAGGGTGAATTGCTCTGCTTGTCTTCTGTTGTACACCTGGTCTGTCCTCCTGATTTCAGTTGTTCCACCAAAGGGAGGGTAGCTTATTTCGGGATGGAGGAGGGAGGCTGTTCTCTCCATAATGTCCATCAGCCCCTCAAGTCCACTTCAGGTAGGTGAATAATCTAAGTGAAGACAGTAAGCTTGCTTTGCTTGAAGATAAGTCCACAGTCTTTCCTCCCATGTGATGGCAGCTCCAGAGCCCACATAGACCTTCTGCAATCCCTCTGTGTATATTCAACGGCTCGTAACACCCCTCTTCCTGATTCCCTACCCTCTTAGAAGTGATGTGCCATGAATTCACCAGAAATGCCTTTACCCAGACCCTTTTCTTATTGCATTTCCCACCATGCATCACTGCCTGGCTGATATGGTTTGATTCTGTCCCCACTCAAATCTCATCTTGAATTCTTATGTGTTATGGGAGGGACAAGGTGGGAGGTGATTGAATCATGGGGGCTCTCTTTCCCATGCTATTCTTGTGATAGTAAGTCTCATGAGACCCGATGGTTTTCAAAAGGGGAGTTTCCCTGCGCAAGCTCTCTTCTTTTGTCTGCCACCATGTGAGACATGCCCTTCACCTTCCACCATCATTGTGAGTTCTCCTCAGCTACGTGTAACTGTAAGTTCAATAAGCCTCTTTAATTTTGTAAATTGCCGGGTCTCAGGTATGTCTTTATCAGCAGCATGAAAACAGATCAATACAGTAAATTGGTGCCAGTAGAGTGGGGCGCTGTTGAAAAGTTACCCAAAAACGTGGAAGTGACTTTAGTACTGGGTAACAGGCAGAGGTTGGAACAGTTTGGAGGGCTCAGAGGAAAATAGAAAAATGTGGGAAACTTTGAATCTTCCTAGAGACTTGTTGAATGGCTTTGCCCAAAATGCTGATAGCGATATGGACAGTAAAGTCCATGCTGAGGTGGTCTCAGATGGAAATGAGGAACTTGTTGGGAACTGGAGCAAAGGTGACTGTTGTTATGTTTTAGCCAAGAGACTGGTGGCATTTTACCCCTGCCCTAGAGATTTGTGGAGCTTTGAACTTGAGAGAGATGATTTAGGGCATCTGGTAGAAGAACTTTCTTTTTTTTTAATTTTTATTTTACTTTAAGTTTTGGGATTCATGTGCAGAATGTGCAGGTTTGTTACATAGGTATACATGTGCCATGGTGGTTTGCTGCACTGATCAACCCATCATCTAGGTTTTAAGCCCTGCATGCATTAGTTATTTGTCCTAATGCTCTCCCTCCCCTTGCCTTCCACCTCCCGACAGGCCCCACTGTGTGATGTTCCCCACCCTGTGTCCATGTGTTCTCATTGTTTAACTTCCATTTATGAGTGAGAACATGCGGTGTTTGGTTTACTGCTCTTGTGTCAGTTTGCTGAGAATGATGGGTTCCGGCGAAAGAAATTTCTTAGCAGCAAAGCATTCAAGAGGTGACTTCAGTGCTGTCAAAGGCATTCAGGTGGTTTTTCTTTTTTTTTTTCAAATGGAGTTTTGCTCTTATCATCCAGGCTGGAGTGCAATGACATGATCTCTATTCACTGCAACCTCTGCCTCCTGGGTTCAGGTGATTTTCCAGCCTTAGCCTCTGGAGTAGCTGGGATTGCAGGCACCTGCCACTGCACCCGGATCATTTTTGTATTTTTAGTAGAGACAGAGTTTCACCATATTGGCCAGACTGCTCTCAAACTCCTGACCTCTGGTGATCCACTTGCCTCGGCCTCCCAAAGTGCTGGGATGACAGGCATGAGCCAACGTGCCTGGCCAGCATTTAGTTCTATAAGGGAAGCAGAGCATAAAAGTTTGGAAAATTTGCAGCTTGACAATGCAATAGAAAAGCAAATTCCATTTTCTGTGGAGAAATCCAAGTCGGCTGCAGAGCTGAATGTTAATCCCCAAGACAATGGGGAAAATGTCTCCAGGGCATTTCAAAGGTCTTCACAGCAGCCACTCCCATCACAGATCTGGAGGCCTAGGAGGATAAAGTGTTTTTCTGGGCCAGGCTCAGGGTCCCCGGGCTATGTGCAGCCTAGGGATTTGATACCCTGTATCTCAGCCACTCTGGCTATTGCTGAAAGGGGGCCAATGTAGAGCTTGGGCTGTGGCTTCAGAGGGTGGAAGCCTCAAGCCTTGGCAGCTTCCATGTGATGTTGAGCCTGCAAGTGCACAGAAGTCAAGAATTGGGGTTTGGGAACTGCCACCTAGTTTTCAGATGATGTAAGGAAATGTCTGGATGTCCAGGCAGAAGTTTGCTGCAGGGTGGGGATCTCATGGAGAACTTCTTCTAGGGCAATGTGGAAGAGAAATATGGGGCCAGAGCCCCCACACAGAGTTCCTACTGGGACACCACTTAGTGGAGCTGGGGGAAGAGAGCCACCATCCTAAAGACCCCAGAATGGTAGATCCACTGACAACTTCCGTATGGCTGGAAAAACCACAGACACTCAATGCCAGCCCATGAAAGCAGCTGGGAGGGAGGCTGTACCCTGCAAAGCCACAGGGGCAGAGCTACCCAAGACCATGGGAACCCACCTCTTGCATCAGCGTGACCTGGATGTGAGATATGGAGTCAGAGATCATGGAGCTTTAAGATTTGACCACCCTGTTGGATTTTGGACTTGCATGGTGCTTGTAGCCCCTTTGTTTTGGTCAATCTCTCCCATTTGGAATGAGTGTATTTACCTAATGCCTGTAACCCTATTGTATCTAGGAAGTAACTAACTTGCTTTTGATTTTACAGGCTCATAGGCAGAAGGGACTTGCCTTGTCTCAGATGAGACTTTGGACTTTGAACTTTTGAGTTAATACTGAAATAATTTACGACTCTGGGGAACTGTTGGGAAGGCATGATTGGTTTTGAAATGTGAGGACATGAGATTTGGGGAAAGCCAGGGGGAGAATGATATGGTTTGGTTCTGTTTCAACCCACATCTCATCTTGAATTCCCATGTGTCGTGGGAGGGACCCAGTGGGAGGTGATTGAATCATGGAGGCAGGTCTTTCATGTGCTATTCTCATGATAGTGAATAAGTCCCATGAGATATGATGGTTTTAAAAAGGGGAGTTTCTCTGCACAAGGTCTCTTCTCTTGTCTGCTGTCATGTGAGGCATGCCTTTCAGCTTCCACCATGATTGTGAGGTCTCTCTAGCCACATGGAACTGTAAGTCAATAAAACTCTTCCTTCTGTAAGTTGCCCAGTCACAGATATGTCTTTATCAGCAACGTGAAAACAGACTAATACATTGGCTGAAGCCATCTCCCATGCAATCCTTCTAGACCTCCCTTCGTTAGATGGTTCCAGTACATTTACCACTCCTGTGTTCACTTGAGTATTTTAGGGCTCAAAAAAGGATACCCCACAGTATGGTGCCTTGGCATGCAGAGCCCCTTGAACTGAAGGAAACCAAAAAGGACCTCAGAGGCAAGATCTGTCTGACCTGCTCCCACTCTTTGTTCTCCTACTCTCCTTTCTCCCCCAAGGCAGACCATAGAAACTAGAATTCCTCTTCCCACAGGCAGGTCACAGAAAGGGGAATCCCTCTGCCCCAAAGCAGCTATAAAACCTAAGATATGACTCTCACCTTTCATCCAGGCCTTTCTGTGTAGGAACTGGCCATAAAATAAATTCTCTAATCTACTCTGTCTGCTAGTAGGTCCTAAAATCTGCATGTCAAATGGGTCCTGCACCACAACTGGGAGCAAGAAATACCACAGAGAGGCCATGGAGAACTCCAACTGAAGGCCTTCAGGGTTTCCCCTGATAGTCTATTACTATTGGATCTTTTCTTTTTTGTTGGATCACACTGCTGTTCAGTCTTCACAGAATCTAAGCTTAGCAATGGACACTTGTCCCTTGGGTCTTTGGGCCTTCACTCTGAAGGCTCTCACGTTATGGAAATGGATTAAATAAATACGCTCTGCTTTCTGTTGTTCACCTGTCGTTTGTTGTAGGTAAGTCAGCTCTGACCCTGAGGGTGGGTGAGGAAGGGCATTGCAGCTTTTGCAGTCCTACAGTGAATATAGTATTTTGCATTCACCAAGCCTAAGCAAACTTTTTCATAAAATTAAACTATTTGGAGAGAGGAGTCTTAAAGGTAGGTTAGAGACATGTGTTTTCCTGTAGTAAAGGTGTGTCTTCAAGTCTTACAAACATAAAAGATTGAAATTTTGTTGCTGTTAGGATCTCTTGCCAATCTGACTTGCCAGTTGATTCTCCCTGGAGTCCCTGGAGAAGAAGAGGCAGTGGGAGCCAATGGGGCTATTGTAGGGATGGGGCAGGAACATGAACTTGGCAATAAGTCCAACCTGGATTCCAATGTAGTTCTGCTACTTACCTATGTGATCCCAAGGAAGACAGGGTCACATAAAGTTTCTGAGGCTTAGGTTTCTCACCTGTAATAGGTGGAAAATCATGACATCTTAACAGGGTGTTTTTGAGGGGTGAATGAGGTAATTAATAAATGTGCAGGACCTGGTGATTAGTTCTCATAAACTATCTCTAATCCTATGGAAAGGTGTATTTGGGGAAAACCCCACCCCTGATATTCAACATGGGTACTTTTCTATCTCCCTAAGCTTTGGCTGGTCTGAGAAATAAAGAGAAAGAGTACAAGAGAGAGAAATTTTAAAGCTGGGTGTCTGGGGGAGACATCACATGTCAGCAGGTTCCGTGATGCTCCCTGAGCCATAAAACCAGCAAGTTTTTATTAGCAATTTTCAAAAGGTGGAGGGAGTGTATGATGTGGGTCACAGAGATCACGTACTTCACAAGGTAATATCACAAAGCAAATGGAGGCAGGGTGAGATCACAGGACCACAGATGGGGTGAAATTAAAATTGCTAATGAAGTTTTGGGCATGCATTGTCATTGATAACATCTTATCAAGAGACAGGGTTTGAGAGCAGACAACCAGTCTGACCAAAATTTATTAGGCAGGAATTTCCTCATCCTAATAAGCCTGGGAGCGCTATGGCAGACCGGGGCTTATTTCATCCCTTCGCCTTTGACTGTAAAAGGCAGCCACCCCTAAAGTGGCCATTTCAGAGGCCTACCCTCAGGGGCCATTCTCTTTTTCAGGGATGTTCCTTGCTGAGAAAAAGAATTCAGTGATAGCTCTCCATTTGCTTTTGAAAGAAGAGAAGTATGGCTCTGTTCCGCCCAGCTCACCAGCAGTCAGAGTTTAAAGTTCTCTCCCTTGTTCCCTGAACATTACTGTTATCCTGTTCTTTTTTCAAGGTGCCCAGATTTTATGTTGTTCAAGCATACATGCTCTACAAACAATTTGTGCAGTTAATGCAATCATCACAGGGTCCTGAGGCGACATACATCCTCCTCAGCTTACAAAGATGATGGCATTAGGAGATTAGAGTAAAGACAGGCATAGGAAATCACAGGGGTATTGATTGGGGAAGTGATAAGTGTCCATAAAATCTTCACAATTTATGTTCAGAGATTGCAGTAAAGACAGGCACAAGAAATTATAAAAGTATTAATTTGGGGAACTAATAGATGTCCATGAAATCTTCACAATTCATGTTCTTCTGCCATGGCTTCACCCAGTCCCTCCATTCGGGGTCCCTGACTTCCTGCAACAAAGGTGTCTAAGATACCTGCCTGACTGAAATAGGTTCAAGTGCATAGTCATGAGAGAAGGCAGATTTTAATGGGGAATTGTGTGGAAAATATGAAAAATGGAAGAGATTTTGTGAAGTTCTTAGGTTGAGAGGAAGGAGCAGAAGCAGAGATGTGGAAGCTGAATGCTGGGAGGATGAAGAAATGCATAAGGGAGCACTGTCCAGGGGGAAGTAGACCAGAATGGTTATGGCTGACCAGCAAGTGTTTGCAGTGAAGACTCAGAAACAGGCCTGGGCATCATCACCGGCAGTGTCATAAAGAATACAGCATGTGTCTTTGGTGGAGGCCAATCGAGGTTCTAATCCCAGTCCCATGTTTACTGACTGTAAGATCCTAAGCAAGTAATTCAACCTCTTTGGTTCTCTTCTTTCCCTAAGAAATGGTGATTGTACAGCCTATTTTCCCTACCTATGTCCCTTTCCTCCTTGGAGTACAGGCAGACTTCATTTCCCCATCTCCCTTGCATTAGGTTTGGCCATATGACTGAGTTCTAGCCAGTGAAATGTGAGCATGAATCATGCATGCGCCTTCCAGGCCTGGCCCACAGAAACCACCTTCATGATCCTCCACTCTCTCCCCATGTGGGCTGGATGCAGAGGATCCAAGAGACAATTCTGAGGCCAAGGGGAGAGCAGAGCCCCCAGACAAAAGGAGCCTGGCACCCTGAATCACCGTTTGGATGGCCATCTGCTGATAACCCATATTGACCTGTAACATGAGAGAGAAATCAAATTCTCCATCATTAGGCCACTGAGTTTGTTCCAGCAACTGGCCTATTCTGATACAATGATATTTTCTGTATGAGAGAGTTGTTGGTAAAGATTAAATTACAAAACGTATCAAACATCTTAATTTTTATTTTTATTATTAATTTATTTGGAGACAAGGTCTCACTCTGTTCCCCAGGTTGAAGTGCAGTCATGGGATCTTGGTTCACTGCAATCTCTGCCTCCCAGATTCAAGTATTTCTCCCACCTCAGCCTCCATACAGGTGTGAGCCACCATGCCTAGGTAATTTTTGTATTTTTTGGTAGAGATGGGGTTTCACCATGTTTGCCAGTGATCCACCTGCTTCAGCCTCCCAAAGTGCTGGGATTATAAGCTTGAGCCACTGTGATCAGCCATATCTTTAGACTCGTAGTAAATGTTTAATGTACCCACTCATTATACAAACATTTCTTAAACCCTTAGTGTGTGGCAAGCACTTTAATGAACAAAGCAGACAAAGTGTTTTCTGTTATAGCATAAATTGGGGATGAAGAAAAAGGGAAAATCAATAAACATTTCTAGCCTGAAGGATTTTAAGAATGGCATTGCCACTGACAGAAAGGCTGATATTAGGAAGTGGGAGAGCTTTTCTGGAGAAGAATGAGGAGTTTGGACTTTAGACTTTTAAGAGGCATTAATTATGTTGCCTCTGTGAACATCACCTTTGAAACTTTATGAAATATTTGTAAACAAAAATTGATACACTTTTTAGCTGCGATGACATAAGAAGCCTAGAAAAGCAGCTGAGGGCATTGGCTCAAGCCTGTAATCCCAGCACTTTGTCAGGCTGAGGTAGGCGGATCATGAAGTCAGGAGTTCAAGACCATCCTGGCCAATATGGTGAAACCCCATCTCTACTAAAAATACAAAAATTAGCCAGGTGAGGTGGCGGGCACCTGTAGTCCCAGCTGCTCGGGAGGTTGAGGCAGGGGAATTGCTTGAACCCAGGAGGCAGAGGTTGCAGTGAGCTGAGATTGTGCCACTGCACTCCAGCCTGGGTGACAGAGCAAGCCTCTGTGGAAAAAAAAAAAAAAAGAAGAAGTCTAAAAAATCATGGTGTATTGTTTAAAACCTCTAGTAGAATGTACCGTCCCAGGGTGGGAATGGTTTCTTATCCCATTATTCCCCTGCAGTATTGGGTGTGCACAAGAAGAATGCACTTAACTGAAATGAATTGAGAGCTTCAATTCCACTGTATTCCAAGGAATATTTTCATTAACTCAAGCAATGTTTATGAAAATACTTTATAAATTATTGAACCCTACTCCAGTGCTTCTGCGGGAGGATACATCCTGAGTTATTAACCTCTGTATCTTTTGCCCTCCACGGGTCTCATCTTTCTCCTCTCCCTGTTCAAGCAGCTGACCTGGTGTTCATGCCTCCAGGAGGAATGTGATTCTGCAGGGCCACATTCAGCTGCATCTGCCGGTGTGGTCACGCGGGTTGTTTATGGATGGTGACTGTTCTGATAGGTTGTTGTTTCTGGTCTGATTGGTCAGTGCTTGGGTCACGTTGGTTATGAAATACTTTGAGTATCACTATTGTAGTTGGAAGATAGACAGAATCTGAATTCTTTCAGTTCGTTCAAATGATTAAGTCCTGATTTGAGGAGGAAAGACAAAGAGGAGTACAGTGTGGAAAAAGAGTCTTCTGGCCCTAAAAATAAACAAAGTGAACTTACCTGAGACTAGCAAGAGAGTCCTTAGCTGAGGGAGAAGGTATAAGAAGAAGAGTGGGGTAAGGGGTCTCTGAGGCAGAGGAGACCTCTGCCCTGCTTTCTGGGCATGCGGCTGGGAAGACAGCAAGATCCCAGGGAGAGAGTAGCCATATGCCATACCTTGGCAGTCATGTCCATTGCTAGTGTACAGACACTCCTGCATTTATAGTTTGCTAGAGAAGTAGCAGATAAATCAGACTGAAAGAGTGATGTGAACAGGGTCATGACTATCCCTGAGCATGATGGCTATCACTCATGATGATGATCATTGGTCCAACAGTCACCCTGGCTGAAGGATAGTCACTCATTCCCACCACCTGGACAGCTTGGCACTATGTAAGATTCTAGAACTGTGGCCCAACTTTGTGTGGAAAGTAGCAGGGTAGGGCGAGGGAACTCCAGGAAGGACCGGGGTTAAATTTCCCACTAAGCCAGTAGGATGACATCCTCAAATAGAAACTAATTTTTTCTGATCATAAAGTGGCATTTCTTGTGCACCTGAATTTATGGTCATGATTCATGTTAGCAAGCTTCTTTGCAATTTATAGCAGAAGTTTGTTTGCTTCATGATTGAATTTAGAACTTATTTGTCCAAAAGAAAATTTAGATGCCTAGTAATAATCACTAGGAGAGAACTTAGGTCACTTTAATAATAATAAATAGGGAGAGGGTGGGAAGCAGGAGAGCACTCGGAAAAAGAACTAAAGCATGCTGGGCTTAATACCTAGGTGATGGGTTGATAGGTGCAGCAAGCCACCATGGCATGCATTTACCTGTGTAACAAACCTGCACACCCTGCACATGTGCCCTGGAACTTAGAAAATAAAATGAAATAAATAATAATAATAGTTTCAACACCATACTTTATTGGTATGCCCAGGTATAGCCCAAGCAGTAACAGAGACTCTAGAATTAGAGTTAAGTCCAGGAAAGAAGGAGATTCTGAGTGGCATAGATTTGCCTCAGGTGATGTAGTGGTGAGTGACAGAATTAACTACTAATTGGCAGCACTGAGTTCTTTCCTCTCCTTTCCATTTGATCTTTCTTCTCAGGCCATCTCTTTTCCCATTCACATTTTGCTGCATCTCCAGTATGAAAGCAAGTAGAAAAGAACTGTAATTTTCAAAATTACTGGTCATTTTATTTATGATTCTAATTCAATGTATAATTCATTTTCCTCTTCAAAGGAATCACATTTTATTTTGGAAGTGAATGTGTCAAAAAATTGGAAACTTGTGAAAACTCACTCTTGAACTTCCCTGGACATGATTCAGAGGCTGATTGAGGAAAGGGCTGAATGTCTGGCTTTAGAGGGTGTTTGTGGTGCGGCAATGGGAAGCTGGGAAAATTGGCTTCAGGAAGTGGCAGCACCTCACCTTTCCTTAGAGAAGGGAGTCGGTACACAGATCCAGGTTGTCTGCAATGGAAGGGATGGTATCCTTTACCCGGGCCTCGTCTTCTTAAGTGCCCAGGTGGTGGGCCGTGACCATGGCAATGGTGACATTGGTTATGGGGTGGTGGGTCACAAGGTCCATAGTCTTGGAAATCATGGCAGTGGGGATGGTGTCCATGGGGATGGTGCCCATGGGGATGGTGCCCGTGGGGATGGTGTCCATGGGGATGCTGCCTATGGGTACCGTGTTCGTGAGGATGGTGTGCATGGGGATGGTGTCCATGAGGATGGTGTTCATGGGAATGATGCTTATGGGGATGGAGGTCACTGGAATTATTATTATGAGGATGTCTTTGGGCCCCATTCGTGCCAAAAGTGGCATGATGACATCTTGAACAGGACATGGGCAATAGTGGAGGAGTGCCTTGTGGAAGTGGGGGTCCATGTAAGTGATCTCTTTCATCTGGAGGAGGTGGGCGTCCACGTTCGTGTGGCTCGTGGGGATGACGATGATCTCTGGATCCATGGGGCTTGAGTGGAGACTTGGTGGTGGTAGAAGAATGCTCATGCCCACCCCAGTGGAAGGGATGTCTGAAATGAGGCGGTACACCATCGATGTTCCCATGTTCCTGGAAAAGAACACAGAAAAGTGCCTGTCGTCATGGAACATAAAAGAAGATGTTAGATACTTGACTCAATTTACACCAACGACTCCCAGATCATAGATTCCACAAATCAATTTTAAAAGGATTACAAAAAAGGATTCTCAAATTGTTATCTAGCCCAGTTGATATTTAAAATACAAACATAAGTATCATTTACCACCATTATTGTTTCACAAAAGAAACGATTTTTTTTTTCTAAGACTGAGTCTCACTCTGTCACCCAGTCTGGAGTGCAGTGGTGCGATCTCTGCTCATTGCAACGTCCACCTCTCAGGTTCAAGCAGTTCTCCTACCTCAGCCTCCCATGTAGCTGGGACTACAGGCCCAAGCCACCATGCCCACCTAATTTGTTTTTCCTTTTTTTGAGACAGAGTCTCGCTCTGTTGCCTAGGCTCCTAATTTGTGTATTTTTAGTAGAGACGGGTTTTACCATGTTCAATTCCTTGTTTCAAGTGATCCACCTATCCCAGCCTCAAAGTGCTGGGATTGCAGGCGTGAGCCACCACGCCCAGCCTGGAAGGAAATTTTGATTAAAAAAAAAAAAAAAAAAAAAAAAAGAGCCAGAAACACAATATCAGAGTAAAGGATTGTCCTTTAGATGGATAAATGTTAGATATAAAAAACTCCATTACCCTTATTTTTTTTTCATTTTTATTACACAGAGTGGTGAAACAATATTATCACCTGGCGCCCACCTGTAGACCAACACTGGAAAACTAGTGCCTTATAACTGATATTCTTAACTGAGACTTGACGATATCAACATCCCTTACTCCTAAAGGTTGAACACTTGACCTCTTCTCTCTCTTCCCTGTTCGGAGTTTAATTTTTAAAAAATAGCTACAGAGGCTGGGCGTGGTGGCTCACGTCTGCAATCCCAGAACTTTGGGAGGCCAAGGGAGGTGGATCACCTGAGGTTGAGAGTTTGAGACCAACCTGACCAACATGCAGAAACCCCGTCTCTACTAAAAATGCAAAATTAGCCAGGCGTAGTGGTGCATGCCTGTAATCCCAGCTACTCAGGAGGCTGAGGCAGGAGAATCACTTAAACCCAGGAGGCGGAGGTTGCAATGAGCTGAGATGGCACCATTGCACCCCAGCCTGGGCAACAAGAGCGAGACTCCATCTCAAAAAAAAAAAAAAAAAAAAAAGACAGAGCCATGTTTGTGGTGACAATCCTGCCCTTTGTTTCTTTTTCTTTTTTTTAAATTTGGGATTGGATGTTTGGATTATTTTCAGTTTTGTTTCTGATATGAAAAATTTCATGAAGCAAATCTTTGTACTCATGTAAAAACAGAAAAAAAATTTCTGAAACAGATGCAAAATATGATTTTGCATCTCATTTTATATACATTTACATAATAAATTTGAGGCTAATTTATTCCCCTTAGATTCTGTGCCCAATAATACAAGCTTAGGAATGACTAAGTCTCAGCGTCAGAGTCCCGACTATAAGGAGCATTTTCAAATTCATTCAAGTTTGGTTGAATTGGACATGATTTTAATTTTCTGCCAATTGTTACCCTCTCCAATTCTTGGAAAAGTTTTCATACTTTTTGTGTAAGCTTGCAATTGCACTCCTTTCCCCAGTGGTGGGGTATTCTCTGTATCTTTTCTTGCATGTCTGTCTGTGTCTCTCTTTCTGTCTCTCTCTGTCTCCCTCCCTCTCTCTCTCTCTCTCTCTCTCACACACACACACACACACACACACACCCATACATAGAGCTTTAGGAACCAACAACACTATTTGTGTACATATGTCACTTAATCTGGCACTGCCACGACAAAGTCTGCTTAGACAACCCACCTGAGGGTCGAAGACTTCGCAGTTTATGACAAGGTCTTTCGGGCTTTCCAAGTCCAAGTCTTCTACATCATAGAACAAATCTGCTTTGCAGAATCCAAAGACCTACAAAAGAATGAGGAGCCTGTTAGTGTGTGTGTCCAGGTGGTGTGAAGATGACCAGCCGGAGTTAGCTTCCAGACATTCAGAAAAGGAAGAAGTGCTTCAGAAAAATCAGGGTAACATGATCAGATAGCCCCACCAGTTGTTCAGCAATCTTTCCTCACCAAGCTTTGGGGAAAGTGCAGATGGCGAAGGGTATCACTCAAGTTGCTATGTTTTTTTCATGAGCAGGCACCGGCACTGGGCTTCCCAAGGGTGGTGGTGAGGAAAACCACATCATTGCTGCCTTGCCTTTAGGCCAACCCTTCTGCCCTGGAGACCTCAGTTGCCTGTGCCTAGGACAATGAGGAATGGTGTCAAAGAGGGATTTTTACAACTTCAGCGAGTCCCTTGGAGGAAAGTGTTGGACAGAAGGGAATCTGTACGGCATAAAGATGGGTTTTCATGGACATTGTCAAGGCAAGTGTCTGCTGACTCCACCCAAGTATGGGGGCTACAACTGGATGGCACTCCTGTGCTCCAGCTCCTAAACCCACCTGTGAAAGATGGACCAGGACAAGAGGACGGCCGTCTGCTAGAAGAAATTGCTAAGCACCGAGGTTCTGAGTACAGTTTGGGAATCAGAGAGACCTATGTTAATCCTGGCTTCTCCATTTCCTAGTTGTCTGAGTTTGGGAAAGTTACAAAAGATTTCTGGAAGTCAGCCATTGTAAAATGGGGATAATACTATTTATTCACAGGTTGTGGGAGGGCTTAATTAAATGAGAGGATGGTGTAAAACACTTACTCCTGAGCCTCCTCTTCAGCTGTGATGCATCAGGTCTGGGGTTACATTATCCATACCAAAAGGGTTTCTTGACCATAGGAAAAAGGGAGAGAGGTGTCTTTTCTGGTGGCCACTAAGGATTCTAGACCTGGTTCAGTTTGGATATTAGAACAGCTAACAAAGGTACTAATGGATGGTTTCTCCCTTTTGACCAGGGAGAATGTGTTGTTAAACCTCAGAAAAATCTGGACTTGACATCATAATTAAAATTCCATTTCCTAACACTCTCTAGCTAAGTGCCCTTAGGTAAGTGGTTTTAATTTTAGCTCCCCTTGTCACAGGAAAATGTAGGCAGATACTTGCTTTTCCTTGTTAGCAGGATTTTCACGAGGCTCTGACCTGGTAATAATAGACGTGGAGGTGTTTCTTTAACTGTAGATCACCATGCAAATGCCAGGTAGTATTAATAATGTCTTCCTGCAGGTACATGGGAATCTATTGGTAAATGATTAGAGGAAAAATCCCACTGAACTTTGTATAAGAATAACTAAGTTTTAATCTCAGCTTGGTTGTCAACATCAGCAAGAGCTTTCCTTTGCTGAGCTTCAGTTGCCTCCTCATTTGTCGAGTGGGATTCTGTGAATATCAATGACGTGGAATTAAGAAAACCACTGTGTGTAGGGTCTTAGTACAAGTTGCTATAGTTCTAACTAAGCCTTTAATCCTAATGAGTTAGAAACTTAGTTTTAAGTTGAGATATATATAATTTATATTATAAAATCATGTTCTTATGGTTCGCTTATGTTCTCTGTGCCTCAGTTTCCCTATCTGCTAATTTGGGAAGAAAGTAGCATCTATCTCATATGGTAGTGTGAGGGTTAATAAATTATCACAGGCTGGGCGTGGTGGCTGATGCCTGTAATCCCAGCACTTTGAGAGGCCGAAGTGGGTGGATCACCTGAGGTCAGGAGTTTGAGACCAACCTGACCAACATGGTGAAACCCCATCTCTACTAAAAATACAAAAATTAGCCAGGCATGGTGGTGCATGCCTGTAATCCCAGTTACTTAGGAGGGTGAGGCAGGAGAATCACCTGAACCCGGGAGGCGGAGGTTGCAGTGAGCCGAGATCGTACCATTGCACTCCATCCTGGGCAACAAGAGCGAAATTCCATCTCAAAAATAAAAGTTATCCTGTGTGTAAATCACTTAGAAGAGTGCCTGGCAGGTACTAAGTGCATCCAAGACGATACTTTGTATTTCACAGACATTTCTTCCTCCTTCTCCTCCTCCTCATTTTCTCCTTCTTCCTCTCCTTCCTCTTCTCCTTCTTCTCCTTCTCCTTCTTCCCCTTCTTCTTCTTCTTCTTCTTCTTCTTCTTCCTCTGTGACTCTAGTCAGTGATCATAGACATTTCTTTTTTTTAAATTATTATATTTTAAGTTCTAGGGTACATGTGCACAATGTGCAGGTTTGTTTCTTATACTCACATTGGGGTGTCTGGGGAAATAGTGTCTGGAGCAGTTCCGCACAGAGAAGTCCACGAAGTAACTGGTTCCTTCCCCTCCTTTCTAGAACAGATGGGATCAAAATAGTTTCAAGAACAGACAAAGAAAAGTGGGGGAAAAAAGCAGTAGATAACTATAACTACCATTCAGTATTTTTTAAGGCAGTATGAGAATTCAAAATCACCAGTACGTGTCATTTTTTAAAATGGTTTCTGCCTTTTAAAAATGTATCACATAAGTGATAAGGTGAATACCATTTCACTGAAAAGGTTCACGTAATCAATACATGATGAAGTAGAGTGAAAAATCACCCCTCCTGCACTCCAACTTCTTCCCAGAGTTGTCATTCTCATTTATTTGATGTGTTTCCTCTTCGAGTGTTTTCCTAGATATGTTACACATACACAGGTAGATCTAAGCGTTTCATATAAACGGGTTCATAGTCTAAGTACTGTTCTATCACCTGCGTTTTCCCATACCAATATGTTTTGAAACTCCAGTGCGCATGGGTCCAAACGTTCTTTGAGCAGCTGCATAGTACTCATTTCCTTACTTGTATGTAACACAATCTATTTAACGTTGCATTTTCTGAATGCATAGCAAATGTCAACCAGTTGCTCTACAAGACAGTTCTGGGTGAAAGCACTTGGGTCCTTGTAGAGTGAGCAGGGAACTGTCTAGCCATAGGCACATTACTGGGTGTTGTGAGGTAGTTTCTCTGAACTTCAGTTTTCCATCATAGTACAAGAGTTAGTACTGGATGATTTGTAATGACACAACCCTCATATGCTCTTGTCTTTCCCTGATTCCTCTTTAGATTTTCTCTCCTCTCTGTCAGATGTCCACTCCCCTACCCACCCTTCAAAAAATAAAAGTGTTTGAGGAAGGCAATTTTTTGGTATTTTTTAAAAATGTCTGCTGCCTGTCTTTTATGGCCCCAAAAGTGACAAATTAAAAGGCAGCTGGTCAATTGAGGCAGGTGGAGAGGGTGTGCCATTCAGTTCCTGCTGTCAGGTTGGAGTCTGGGCCTTCAGACTCCAGCTGAACCTCAGTGGAGACTCACCTCTCTTGCAACTCTCTCAATTCGGTCCACTCTGAAAGAGGCAAAGTCATCATTCTCCTCTTTGTACTTCTCAAGGGCTTTGTCGGCTTGCTTTCTGTAGCTCTCAGTATCCTCAAAGAAATCTAACAGGACGGGACTATCTTTGGTATTGGCCAGTGCTAAAGAGACTGGAGAAAGAAGATGGCAGTGTCACAGTTAAGGGCTGGAAATGTTAATGGTGGCTTGCTGGCAAGAATGACAGCAACTTTCATTTTACAGATGGGCAAATTGAGGGTTGGAAGAGCTAAGTAACTGCTTCAAGATCAATCAGCCATTTGGCAACAGAGCTAAACTGCTGCTTCTTCCTTTGAGTCTTTCTGATCCCAATGTCTATGTTGTGACCCCTGCTCATGATGCCTTCACCAGTACCACTGACAAGGTGCTAACATAAACATATATATATATATGACATTTGCTAATATATAAATATATATTATCTATTATCTAATATCTATTATATATTTATATATTATCTAATATGTCATACATTTATGTATTATATAATACATATTATATATTTATGTATTAATATGACATATATTAATATATATATTAAACAATAGAGATGGGGTGGAGCCACATTGCCCAGGCTAGTCTCAAACTCCTGGGCTCGAGCGACCCTCTGGCCTCAGCCTCCCAAAGTGCTGGGATTATAGATGTGAGCCACCGCATCAGGCCACTAATATTTTAATAAGTTCTTCCTGCTGTTGCCAAGGAGGAAGATGGAGCATTAACACAGAGTTTTGCTCAGAGAGAGGAGAAGATACAGATCATCCTTTCTTCAATGCAACCTCCTGTGGCAGTAGCTTGCATTTTTGTATTAATATCATATTTGGATTTGCTATTTTAAAAAGGAATTCTGTGATGATTCTTTCTGAAAATGTAAATTAAAAGGGTATGGAGGCCGGGCTTGGTGGCTCACACCTGTAATCCCAGCACTTTGGGAGGCCAAGGTGGCAGATCACCTGAGGTCAAGAGTTTGAGACCAGCCTGACCGACACGGAGAAATTCCATCTCTACTAAAAATACAAAATTAGTTGAGTGTGGTGGCATATGCCTGTAATCCCAGCGACTTGGGAGGCTGAGACAGGAGAATTGCTTGAACTTGGGAGGCAGAGGTTGCAGTGAGCCAAGATCACACTATTGCACTCCAGCCTGGGCAACAAGAGTGACACTCCGTCTCAAAAATAAAAATAAATAAATAAAATAAATAAAATAAAATAAAAGCTATGGAATTTAGAGTTAACACTCCTGGGATAGTGTCACATCTTCACAATATCTTGGCTTTGTTCTCGAGGCCAAGTAATTTAACCTCTTTGAGCATCAATTATTTTGTCTTAAGTAGAAAGTGTCATAATCTTTACTTCATAGTCCCAAGACTTTACTTCCTCCCAAGACTATACAACTGGCAGATGATGACTCAAGCTAAAGCAAGTCTGAATCCAAAGCCTATATCTATAATGATGCTAACCTACCTCTCCTAAATCTCTATTTTCAGGTATTGAATTTCTTTAAAGGAAGGTGTACCAGTACCAGGGGAAAATTGTCTCCCTTCTATTATCTGGAGAATGAATAATAATGAAGTCTATGAAGGCTTTTCTTTCATGTACATCATAAATGTGTATGAATACATCTGAATATATATGAATACATATGTACATGGATGAGACAAATACCACTGTGTGACTGAATTTGTATTAATCAAGAATTAATTAGCAATTTAACAGATTACCATACCAGAACTTGTGGTGCAGTTAAAGTCAATCACTCTGAGATCCTGAGATTCATGGGAATGTCCTGTAGCTATTACCTTACATTGTCCGATCACCTGTAAAAAAGAGGTTCTTGAGGACTTGCTGAGTCATTGCATCCTGCCTTACTCAGGTTGGATGTGAAAGAGCAAAAAGGTGATGCAACAACCTCCTACTGTTCATTTAAAACACATTTCTTTCATCAAAGCTTGTCTCAAACTGTGCATTTTCTTAGTCAGTTTCTGTATGCTGCATCCTGTTGGAACTCAAAATCCTCAGGAGAACCAGCAAGAAACTATTTAAAGCATCATGACCATACCCCAAACATTTTCAAGGGAAAAAGTGGTGAAACTCTGAGGAGTGTGAGCCTCTCATTTTCTGGAAGTGAAATCTTGAATCTCTGCTTATTCATCTTCATGTTCTCCACCTGTGTCAGAGAGCCTGGCATTTGAGTATCCACCTCCCACATGTAAAGCCAGATCTCATTCCTCAGTGTATATCCTAGGCGCCGAACAAGACCCAATTCCTCACTGCAAGTAATCCCTTTGGCCATTCCTGAAAATAGGACCATTGTTCATAGGACACAATTACAAGTTCATAGATTCTCATACCTGTAGACTGTCAGGAGTGGAAGGCCTTTAGAGTCCATGAATTCCTAAACTCACTTCTTATTTTACAGTCAAAAAACACCGAAGTGGAGGGATGTTATTAGGTGATTTGCCCAAAAGGACTCACAGCTGGTTATGCTCTTTGATGGGAACACACACCCTGCTGAGTTGTCTTGAACTGGGTTCCCAAAAGACTCTCAAGAGTATCGCTCAAGGTTAACACGATTTTCGTGACTCTCAAGGCAAAAGCTGCCCTTTCTCTTCTACTGTGTTAGCCCAGGCATTGGCTGCCCTGAGTGAACACAGTAGATAGAAAATAAGAATGATAAGAGCAGAGCGAAGGTGCTCTCTTTACTTACTATTTCAGATGGACGTCTGGAATCAGGTGGCTCACACTCATTCCAGTGTTTCCTGGATAGGACCGAGCAGTCAGATTCTTGCACATCTAAGGCTAAGTAATATACAGTTGCATTTTCCTGAGGAATGCCAAAAGCAACATGTGAGTAGCACATGGAAACCTAGTGGATTTTTTTGAAATTTATTAAAGCTATATATTTATTACTAAAACAGAATTCCTGTTCCTCTCACTGTCTTTGCAATTGCCTTACCTTTGTGTCCTTTGATCTATTGATTCCAATACATAATTTCAATGAGTTATTTCCAAAATTTCTTTTTAAGTGGTCCTGATGTGTCTTCTGTCCATAAACTTTAAGAAGCTATCACTAAATGGCAGTGGTGGTTTAGTGGAGGCGTCATCACCTATACACACCTAGAAGTGTAAGTCATGACGACCTCATCAGGGCCTCCAATCTGTCCTTGTAGTTGTGTCCTCTTGCCCAGCTCTATCACTGATCATGGAATTTTCTGCTTTGATGTCGCTTTGCCCAAAGCTAAATCCTCTCCTCTTACAAACCAGCTGCCTCTCCACTTCCCTTGTCTTTGTCAGTGGCACCCCTAACAACATATTGCCTTAGACACTGGGGTAAAACATGTAAACCTATGAGATGTCTTCCTTGTCCTTGCTATTGCTATCCAGTACTAGGCCTTGAATGGTCTTTCTTGGCAACGTCTCTCATGTCTATTCCTCAGTCTCATTTCCTTGACTCCCACTACCCAGGTCTGACCCTTGTTCTTTCATTCCTGAATACATAAATAGCTTTCTACTTCATGTCCCTGTCTCTTGCCTCAGTTTCCCCAGGAACATCAGGACCCCTCCCCACCCACCCGCTCTCTACCCTAGCTCTCAGAGGTAGCTCTGTGCTGATGCATCCTATACCCTAATATCTGTTGATGAGCCTGGCATGGGACTAATGGTCACTGAATTACTGTTCGAGTCCTAAACTCCTGCACACGTGTTCTCTGCAACCCACAGTGCCTCTGTGATGCTTTCAGAAGGGTAAATTGTCTTCTGTAGTACTCCTTGTCTGCCCTCCTTAATTTCAGTTTTTCCATCAGAGGGAGAGTAGGTTATCTGGGGAGCTTAGAGGCAGGCTTCATGTCTCTCTGTAATGTCTATCAGCTCCTCTAGTCCAGTTTAGGTAGGTGTGTAATCTAAGTGAAGACAGCAAGCTTGTTTCACCTCAAGACAAGCCCACAGGCTTGGCTCCCACCTGATGGCTGCTCCAGAGCCCACATGGAACTTCTGGAACCTACCTGCTTATATTCAATGGCTCCCTAACACCCTTCTTCCTGATTCCATACCCACCTAGAAGTGGTGGTGCCAGGTATTCACCAGGAACACCTTTACCCAGATCTGTTCAAACCTTACCCATGCATCATTACACAGCGGAAGCCTCCTCCCATCCAGTCTTACTAGATCTCCCCTCATTAAACTGCCCCAGTACATTTACCACTCCTTTGGCCACTTGGCTATTGTTGGGGTTCAGGACATGGTACCTCAAAGTATGGTACTTTGGCATGCTGAGTCCTTTGAACTGAAGGAAATGGGAAGGGCCTCAGAAGCAAGATCTGTCTGACCTTCTGCCCTTTGTTCTCCTACTCTGCTTTCTCCCCCAAGGCAAGTCATAGAAATTAAAATTTCTCTTCTCCAGGGCAGGTCACAGACGGCAGAATCCCTCTCCCCGAAAGCATCCATAAATCCTAAAATATGAATCTAACCTTCCCCCTGCGTCTTTCTTTGTAGGATCTGGCCATAAAGAAATTCTCTGACCTACTCTGTTTGATAGTAGGTCCTCAGATCCGCATTCCAGAGGGATCCTGTCTCATACTTGGGAGCCAGAAATGCCACACAGAGAGGCCATGAAGAACTCAAATAGACAGGCCTTGCTGGGTCCTTCTTTCAGTCTACGACTCTTAGATTACAGCCGTTTGTCCCATCACACTTCTGCATTCTGCACACTCTTCGTGGATTCTAAGTATACAAGTGGCCAGTTTCTTTGGATATCTGAGTCTTCATTTATGAAGACTCCTGTGTCAGGTAAACCTTGGATTAAGTAAAGTTGCATGTTTTCTTCTTCTCCTCCTTCTCCTTCTCCTTCTCCTTCTCCTTCTCCTTCTCCTTCTCCTTCTCCTTCTCCTTCTCCTTCTTCTTCTTCTTCTTCTTCTTCTTTTTGGAGATGGAGTCTAGCTCTGTTGCCCAGGCTGCAGTGCAGTGACACAATCTCGACTCACTGCAACCTCTGCCTCCCGAGTTCAAGCGATTCTTCTGCCTCAGCCTCCTGAGTAGCTGGGATTACAGGCGTGCACCACCATGCCCAGCTAATTTTCGTATTTTTAGTAGAGACGGGGTTTCACCATGTTGGCCAGGCTGGTCTTCAACTCCTGACCTCATGATCCGCCTGCCTTGGCCTCCCAAAGTGCTGGGATTACAGGCGTGAGCCACCGCGCCTGGCCTCGTCTACCAGTTTTATTTCAGGCTAAGTTAAGAGCCTTAGGAGGGTTGAGAAAACTTTGCCTTCTCTCTAGTTTATCCGAGTAACTTACAAAGTTTGCCTGTATGTGCCAGCATATTATTAATGCCTGGAGGCCAAGGCCCATAGTTTATTCTAATGTTTCTCTGGCAGTACTTAGCACGTAACTGGGCTCAGCATAAACGCTTATACGTACCCACAAATCAAATCATAGTTAAGGGCACACTAATAACAAATATTAGTTTGAAGGAAAAAAGAACAATTTAGAGAAGCCACAGAAACCAAACAAAAAACTCTGACCAAAGCCATTCATTGTGCAAAGCAGTAAGCCTAAGGGGTAGAGTCACATTTGCCCCCATGCATAATCTCCCAACTCAGCTCTGCCAATGGCAGTTCCTCACCACTCTGTCCAAGTGGGCATCAGCAACCCGCAGCAATTGGAAAAGGTAGCCATCCCGTCGCCTTTTGTTGATCAGGTCTAGAGCTTTCTCAGCCTCCGGCTCAATAGCGCTGCAGTCGGTGGGACTCACAGCACACGAATCCTGCAGTGTGATCAAAAGCAGTGCTGCAATGAGCACCTTCATTTTGTTAAATCATCCTTTGCTATGATCTGCCACTGCAGAGAATTTTATACAGACTTTCTGAAACACATGCAATTGATTAAACAAAACCTTGATACATTTTTGTTGTGTAACTGGGGGTGTTCACCTTGACCCTGGGTTCAAATAACCATCAACAAGCTGTAAATGATTAGCGGGTCTTGGGGACAGAAAGTTGAGAAATGCTGCTGATGAGTGGGTGGAACTGTGATCTGCACAAATCTGGATTTTTCTAGTAGATAGCAGATCTAAAGTATGTCTTTGAACATAAGCAGTGCCTATGCTGGTGTAGGGGGTGGGGCTAGGGGTAATTTTCCTCTATCTGCCTATCTGTCTCAGCTGGAAATCTCCATCATCAGTCAGTGGATTGATGGATCAAGGCACTAAAACTCCTCAGTAGAAGGCAGCTGCATTATCTAAGGGAGGGAACATGTTAAACAGGTACCATTATAAAAGGAAGTGACTTCAGGTAAAATAGAATAATGAAGAGGCTGTCATTTTGAAGTCAGATCTGAATTTTCAACCTGGCTCTATTACTTTCCTACTGTGCAATGCTGGGTAAGCAACAAAACTTCTCTGATTCTTAGTTTCCTCGTGTCTGTGAGAGTCTGCAGTAACGTCTCTCAGACTCGGCTTGATATTAGAATCACCCCAGGAGCTTTCAAAAGTCCTGATGTCAAGGACTTCTTCCAGGACAATTTAATCAAAATCTCTGAGAGTGGACTTTGGTATTGGTAGTTTTAAAACTCCTAAGTAATCCAGTGTGTGCGGTCAAGGTTGAGAATTACTGGGATTCTAGAGAGAACCGAAGAGAGGGAAAGGATTTGAAGAGAGAACAAAAAGGGAGGTATATGAAAAGTAGATCTCATTTCCACAAGTCTCAGGGTTAATGAGTGCAACATGTTTTGAATACTGTTTGTGACTGAACTTTTAATGTCAGTAACCCTGGCTTTTAAATACCCAATGGGACCAGTCCAGTGTAACGGAGAATGACAGGAATGTATGGAATCTGGTCAAGGTGTTATTAAGAGGCTCCAACCCAGTGGGGAAGGGGAAAGCTATTGATTAAAACAAAAACTATTTTGAGTTTTTGTTATTATGAGTTGAGTTCCTTAATGAAGTTTTTCTATTATGGCTATATTGGCTGCACCCTAAATGGGGTGTCCTGGGTGAACCAAATGCTGGTATAGGAAAAGGAATGGGAATGTTGAGGGGATGGGAAGAGGCACGAAGAGCAGGAATATAATTTTCTTACCGTACTGTTCTGCTGAGACTAAGGGGTACCTCAGGGATCCATGCATCCTCTTCTTTTATTGAATCTTAAAGAGCCATACAGTACTAATGATGCCATTCTGGCAACGGGAGTGGCTTCAGGGGAGAGAGCCCATTAAGGGTGCTGGGATGGTAATGGTTGGGAGGAAGCTGAATGGTAGTGAGAGACACTCTGTCCTGAGAACCCTGATCCAGGAAGTGACATTTGGCTTTGGGGATGGTTCCTATTAAGCATTTAGGAAACTAGAGAGTGGCCTCAGATGGAAGTGCTGACTTTACACAGGTGGTATCTGGGCAGACTGGGCGGGTAGAATATTCATCTTCACCTTTTCTTTTTTTTTTTTTTTTTTTGAGACAGAGTCTCACTTTCTCTGTTGCCCAGGCTGGAGTACAGTGATCCCATCTCAGTTCACTGCAACTTCCGCCTCCCAGGTTCAAGCAATTCTTCTGTCTCAGCCTCCCGAGTGCTGTGACTACAGATGCCCACCACCACACCTGGCTAAATTTTGTATTTTTAGTAAAGACAAGGTTTCACCATATTGGTTGGGCTGATCTCGAACTCCTGACCTCAGGTGATCCACCTGCCTCGGCGTCCCATAGCGATGTGAATATAGGAACGAGCCACTGTGCCCTGCTGTCTTCACATTTTCATTCTGCATTTAGGTTATTTCTGTGTGTCGTGGATATTTTAACAGAAAAAAGAGTTAGCTAACGAATTTTTATTCTTTAAACCTTTTTGACTCATAATAGAACACATGCTCTTTGCAAAAAATGTGGAAAATACAAAAAGCATAAAGAAAATTCACCTCTAATTCTACAACCATAAGGAAAACCAACTATTTATAATGCATAATTACTTCATATACTTTTTGCTATTTGAATATATGTAATATATATGTTTTGCATCATTAGAATTATTCTGTACATACAGGTGTTTCTTTCCCTCCGCTGTAGTTGAGTATGTATTTACTTATAACCTCTATTTTTTTTTCAGGTGTTAATAGAAACCACATAAGCTTTATAAATGCTTTTGTGTTTTTATAGGATTTTAAATTTTTGAGTTATTTTAAGTATATAATTTTTAGTCATAAACATAATCCCTGCACAAAGTAAAAAAGCCAACAATATTTTAGAATATTGTAAAACAAAAATTAAGTCTCTTTGCTCCATTCTTCACCTCCCAAATCCTTTCCCAAGAGAAGGACTTTTAACAATCCCTTGCTATATATGGTTTAAATATTGTATTTTCCCTTAAGGGTATACCATGAGGACTTTCTCAGATCATTAAATATTCTTCAGAAAGATTATTTTTGAGATTACGTAATATTGCATGTTATATGTGTTAATGTATTCAACATTCCCCAATTTTTGGCCATGCATATTGTTTCCAATTATTTGTTCTTATAAAAAAAGGATGAATTCATGTCCTTTGTAGGGACATGGATGAAGCTGGAAACCATCATTCTCAGCAAACTATCGCAAGGACAAAAAACCAAACACCGCGGCTGGGCGCGGTGGCTCACGCCTGTAATCCCAGCACTTTGGGAGGCTGAGGCGGGCGGATCACGAGGACAGGAGATTAGGACCATGCTGGCTAACACAGTGAAACCTCGTCTCTACTAAAAATACAAAACATTAGCCGGGCATGGTGGCGGGCGCCTGTAGTGCCAGCTACTCGGGAGACTGAGGCAGGAGAACGGCGTGAACCCGGGAGGCGCAGTTGCAGTGAGCCGAGAGTGTGCCACTGCACTCTAGCTTGGGTGACAGAGCGGGACTCCGTCTCAAAAACAAACAAACAAACAAAACAAACAAACAAAAATCAAACACCGCATGTTCTCACTAATAGGTGGGAATTGAACAATGAGAACACTTGGACACAGGAAGGAGAACATCATACACTGTGGCCTGTCATGGGGTGGAGGGAGGGGGGAGGGATAGCATTAGGAGATATACCTAATGTAGATGACGAATTAATGGGTGCAACACTCGAGCATTTTTTCAGATGTTCACTCACCAACATTATACTAGAACTTAAAGTATAATAACAATATAAATAAATAAATAAATAAATGCTACAGTGGACCTCTTTGTAAATCTCTGACTATTTCTTTGAGAATCACTAGACTGGCTGACAGAATTTTATGACATTTGATTTTTTTGTAATAGGAGTCACTTTTTAAAGAAAATACAGTTTTTATCAGGCTTAATGTATCTATTTTGTTAATTTACTTTAAAAATGGGCTTTAATTTTTAGAGCAGTTTTAGGTTGACAGTACAACTGAGTGGTGAGTATAGAGTTCCTACCCAGCCCCTACATATTCCCCTCACACTCACAGCCTCCCCTACTATAAACCTCTGAACACTAGCAGTGCATTTGTTACAGCTGATGAACTTACAGTGACCCATAGTTATAGCCTAAAGTCTATGGCTTACATTAGCGTTCACCCTTGATGTTGCACATCTGTGGGTTTTGACAAATATAGAATGAAATGTATCCACCATTGTAGCAGCATACAGAATAGTTTCACTGACTAAAAATCCTCTGTGCTCCACATATTCCATCCCTGTCTCCTTGCTAACCACTGGCAACCAGTGATCTTTTTACTGTCTTCCTAATTTTGCCTTTTCCAAAATGTCATATGGTTGGAACCATACAGTATTTAATCTTTTCAGATTGGTTTCTTTCACTCAGTAATATGTATTTAAGCTTCCTCTATGTCTTTTTATGACTTGATATTTGTATTCCTTTTTAGTGCCAAATAATATTTCATTGTCAGGATTTACTTACCACTCACCTGGTGAAGGACAGTTTGTTGCTTCCAAATTTCAGCAATTATGAGCAGATCTGCTATGAATATCCATGTGTGGGTTTTTGTATGGACATAATTTTCACATCATTTGGGTAAATACCAAGGAGTGTGACTACTGGATCATATTATAAGAGTATGTTAAGTTTTGAAAGTAACTGTCAAACTGTCTTCCAAAGTGGCTGTACATTTGCATTCCCAGCAGCAATGAATGAGAAGTTCCTTTTGCTCCATATCCTTGCCACCATTTGGTATTGTCAGTGTTCTGGATTTTGGCCATTCTGACAGATATGTAGTGGTATCTCATTGTTATTATAATTTGCATTTCTTTGATGACATATGAAGTTCACTGAAGTTCAGCATTTTTACAGATGTTCACTCACCATTTTTTTTTTTTTTTTGGTGAGGTTTAAATCTTTTGCCCATTTTTATTTTTATTTTTTTAACTTCTATTTTTAAGTCCATGGGTACATGTGCACATTTGTTATACAGGTAAACTCATGTCACAGGGGTTTGTTGTACAGATTATTTGTCATGCAAGTACTAAGCCTAGTACCAAACAGCCATTTTCTTCTGATCCTCTCCTTCCTCTCACCCTTCACCTTTGAGTAGGCCCCAGTGTGTGTTGTTTCCCTCTATGTGTACATGTGTTCTCATTATTTAGCTCCCACTTATAAGTGAGAGCATGCGGTATTTGGTTTTCTGTTCCTGCATTAGTTTGCTAAGGATAATAACCTTCAGCTCCATCCATGTTACTGCAAAAGACACGATCTCATTTTTTAAAAAATGTTTTGCCCATTTTCAAAGTGGTTGTTCATTTTCCTCTTGTTGAATATGTTCATTTTAAACATCCAGCGGAGGTAACTCTTAATATTATATAACTAGAAATACTCAGCTCCTGAAATTTTGTTGTGGAAGATTAGTGTTAGCAATTGCAAACTACTGATGACTTGAATGCAAGAGCCTCAGATCAGTAATAAATGCAGCATTTTGCAACTACTGACAAGGATGCAGATTAGCTTGTCTGCATGGAGTCTGCAGAGTAAGAAAAAAAAGATCAAGGACCGAAAGCCAGAGAAACAGCATCTAAGAGATGAGCCAGAGAAGAGGAGCCCAAGGTGGGATATGAGGGGGAATGGTCAGAAAAGTGGAAGAAAAACCTAGAGGATATGGGACAAAGTCTCCTTAAAAAAGTCTGAAGAGCAAGCAAGGTCAGCATTGTCAGATGCTTCAAAGTGTAAGTAAAAGTGAACAGATTTTATTTTTTAAATTTAAAATAAAAGATTGTGAAGGAACACCAAGTCAGTGGGTTATAGGAAAAGAGATGAATTCACGTTACAGTGACCTAAGGAATGAAGAGGTGGTGGGGCAGTGGCAAGCATGGGAACAATCTAGTTTTTCATGAATTAAGTCATAGAAAGAGAAAGGAGGTGGTAGGTAGAAGGAGAAACAAAGTCTGAGGCCCTTCCCCATCCTTTTACCAGTAGAGAAGGGCCTTATAGAACACCCCTTGGGAAACCCCAGTTGAGGCTCCTAATGGTTTCTGTTTGCCTCAGGCCCATCCTTTGACTTTCTCTGCCTGGTCTTGTCTCCCAGGCTGACTCCAGGGAATTGAATAACCCAGGCTCTCCCTGCTGGTTAATTTACCACTGAGTTCAAAGAGCCATTGGGAGGAGGAGACTGGAAGGAAGCAGGAAGGTAGGGAGAGGGGAGGGTGCTTATTCCCTGCTCCTTCCCGCTTCAGCACTAGGTTCTGCAGGGGCTGCAGCCCTCCACCAGGGCGGCTCCTGCAGGTGGCTTCTCCACAGGATAGTTCCAACAGAGCAGAGAAGCCAGCCACTCCTGCTCCTGCTCAGCCTCGGGTGGTGAAGACTCCCTGCTGACGCTGTTGTCCAGGTGCCTCAGCATCCCTTGACCTCCCCTTCACCTGGGCCACAAGCCTTCACTAAAGGTCCCTTCACTGAAGTCTTTTTCTTTTTTTGAAATGGAGTCTAGATCTGTTACCCAGGCTGGCAGCGTACAGTGGCATGATCTCAGCTCACTGCAACCTCCACCTCCCAGGTTCAAGTGATTCTCCTGCCTCAGCCTCCCAAGTAGCTGGGATTACAGACGTGTACCACCATGCCTGGATAATTTTTATATTTTTAGCAGAGACAGAGTTTCACCATGTTGACCAGGCTGGTCTCGAACTCCTGACCTCCAGTGATCTGCCTGCCTCAGCCTCCCAAAGTGCTGGGATTACAGGCATGAGCCAACGTGCTGGGCCAACTGAAGTCTTTTTAGTTGAGTCACCTGAGTACAATTCTGCTTCTTTCAGACCCTGACCAACAGGGTGTAAGACCCCATATGACACGCTCACATAATCGCTTCCTTCTTACGAGAAGCAGATAAGAGGAACAGAGTGTGAATATTGTCTACTTCTCTTATGCTAATTACGCCGAGACCTGTGTGCCTCTTCTAATAGCTGTCAGGATAGAGGACAATAGCTGCATCTGCAAATTCTCTGTCAAAATGTCCAAGGTCCTATCTGGTGTGCATGTGTGCACGTGCGCATAGGTATTATTGAATGAGGGGAAATTGGTCCTGCAGTGTTTGAAAGATGGAAAACATAGACTATAATTGAATGCTATGATGGACCCTCCTCTATCTGTCCCAGAGAAATTGTAACAGTGATGAGAACTGTCACGGTCTGCTGCTCCCACAGTGTCTAGCACAGGCCACATGTGCACTTCTCTTCCATGTGCCCCCAGCTCTAAGTGAATTACCCCACTGTTGAGACCTGGAGACTTCCAGACAGATGAAAAGAGGTAGAAGTTTGGAAATGGTATGGGCCCTATGCAGCTAATACCTGTCCTGGAATTAAAGGGAATTTAGGGACTGAAACTGCTGGGCATTAGTTTCTCATGCCTCCTGGTGTTAGGGAATTGTCTCTGCTCACGCAATGCTTTCATGCTGAGATTTGAGCACACATATACTGCTGAAAGGATAAGTATCTTTATAAGTGAGTGGCTGGAGACATAAGAGAGGCATCTCTCCATGGCATGAGACTCCTCAGTTTAGGAGGGGATGCAGCCCAGGGTACAAGGCAGTGTACAGGGTAGAGTGCAGCCCAAGCAGGGGGTTCAGTCTCATTATTTCCAATCCCAGTCAACATGCTGAGGCGAAGAAGAGTCAAAAAGGTGTCCTTCATTAGCCACTCTCTACGTGTGCATGCTCTGTCTCTGTCCATTGTCCCCATCGCCTCCCATTTCATGGGTGCACCATGCCCCTACAGAAGACTCTGTGTGATTCTCACGGCGGAAGGACAAGAGGGCTGGCATCCTGGGCTGGCCCAGGGCACTCAGCAGTGCGTGCTTTTTCTCTGGGGAAAGGCAGGACAACCACCTTCTTCTCCATAGGCTCCAGGAAGAGGAAGGAAAGATCCAGGGTTTCTCCCTGGGGATTCGTGGTTAGATCCAGATGCACAGGAAAGGCCTCCTGAGGGTCCTTTTCCTGGGAATTTTTATCATCCAAGTCAGGAAGATATTGGACAGATCCTCTTGGCCCAGCTTTGGAGGGGGAGTCTGTGGGGGGTGTGTTTTTCTGCTGGGATTCTTCCACCTTGGAAAGGTTTATAGGTTTCTGGTGAACAGCAGAGTTTTCACTTCCAGTGGCTGGAGCCTGGAACGAGAACATTTTTAAATGCAGAGTTCCACAGGGAAAGTCCTCCCATGCCTAGTACCAGCCTAAGCTGATCTGTGCCCTTCTGTTGGAACATTTTAAAGGGAGAGTGGGTAGAGGGATGGGCCTCCTGGTGAAAGGGTTAAAAAACAAAACAGATAACAGCTGGGGGAACCAAGACCTGTAGAAACTTGACTGTGAGACTGTGAGTCTCACAATTTCAGAGCTGAATAATGGCCCAGAGAGGTTCAATGACTCACTCGAAGTCTCCAGCAAGCTATCTTTCTGTTCCCAGTAGTGGCAGCAGCAGGGGCCTTTCCTTGATTGTTTATTCTGCACCAGGCCTTGCACAGCACCCTTCATTCAGGTCCTTTCATTTGCTTCTCACAAGAATAGAATGATGCAGTGTTGCAATCCCAGTTTATAAATGAGGCAACCAAAACTCAAATAGGTAAGTATGTGCCTGTTACATAGCTCACAGGTACCAGAGCAAAACTGGATCCCAAGTGTCCTGTTTCAACTGCCTTAAATATACCAGGCACAAATACACCTCAAATATAAACTGCCTCTCAAATGTAACAGGCTACCTTATAATAAGTGCGCAATAAACACTTCTGGAAAGGGATTGAACATTTTCTTGGAAATAACTTCTCCCTGTGGCTTGAGGTAAGGTTTCTTTGGGACACTGAATTTAATGTCTCAGAGGCTTGAATCACATCCAAGCCAGCAGTTCTCTGTTTCTGAATTTGTCTGGCTTATTCTGCAGGACCATATTGTGACTAAAACAAGGCTTAACAGGTCTTTGACTAGCTATCCTGTGGGTGTGGCCTCAGGGTAGCCTGCGGAAAGTGGTGAGCAAGGTGGTTGGGAAAATCAAAGGAAGGAGGGTAAGGTAGTGGCAGGTAACTATCGATAATCTGCTCTTCTTCACAGAAAGACAGGCAATTAGATTGAAAAATACCTGTGATTCAAAGAAGTCACAAGTCACAGAGACAAGTTTTGCCCAGGGTTTTCGGATCAGAGAACCTTTGCAAAGACCAGCAGGCTAAATGACAGAGAAAATACAATGTCATGTGAGTATTACCAGTGATCATAGATGGAAATCAACTAGCTTTGTGCTTGTGTAGATACACAGCCAATCAACATTTTTATGCTTCTACTATGTAATGGGTAGACTCTGAGTCAATTCTTTCTAGATCACCCCTACCAAGAAAACATCCAAATTAGGCTAAATTGCTTCAAATAATGAGAAACTCCGTATTTCTTGAGGAATGAAACTCTGTTTACTAAACAAATTCTTTGTGTTGAGTGGAAAGTTATGTCTATACAGATTCTACCTCTTGGCCTTAGTTCTACCCTTGGGTCAGCTAGAAAACGTGTTTTCATGTTTTATGTAGCAGCCCTTTAAGTATGTTTCACCTGAGATTTCTCTTCTCAGACAAAACCACTCTCAACTCCTTAAATTTCTCTTTACTTAAAAGTAAAGTAGCTTTGTTTCCTTATTACAAATGTAATAGTTAGAATATAGATAAATAAAAGAAAATAAAGACCTGTAAATTGCCTGAAAGATACTTGTTACCTGCAGTGATTTGATTTCTTTTCTTCCAATCTTTTGTTGTATGCATATACATTTTTCTTCTACAAAATAGTCATATTATATTTATTACTTTATAACTCTATTTTGTCACTTAACAATATATTGTAAAAACCCTTTTATGGCATTGAATGGTCTTCTAGGGTTTTTAAAAGAATGGCTACCTAGTATTCCTCTGTGATGTTTAACAAGCTCTCTTTTGTTGGACAGCTAGATTGAATCTAATTTTTCTGTTATTTAAACATTGAAGGTACATCTTTTCATGTATTCCTAGTTACTTCCTTAAGGTAAATTCCTAGAAGAGGAGTTTTAGAGTCATACAGTGTGTACTTTTCAAGCATAAATAGAATATTACAATAAAATGTTGCCTCAATTTCTAAAGAAGAGCTCTTAAGTATATCCGCATAAAATTTACTAAATTTGTCTAAAAATAAACTAAAAATAGAACTACCATTTAATCCAGCAATCCCACTACTGGTTATCTATCCCCCGACCCTCACCAAAAAAGAAACTACTATAAGAAAAAGACAACTGCACTCGTATATTTATCACAGCACTATTCATAATAGCAAATATGTGAAGCCAATGTTGTGTCCATCAACGGATGATTAGATTTAAATGTGATGTGTGTGTGTGCGCGCACACACCATGGAATACTGCTCAGCTATAAAAAAGAATAATACCATGTCCTTTGCATCAACATGGATGGAACTGGAGGCCATTATCCTAAGTGAAATGACTCAGAAACAAAAAGCCAAAATCCACATGTTCTCACTCAAAAGTGGAAGCTAAAGAAAGGGTATACATGGACACAAAGTGGAGTAACAGACACTGAAGACTCCAAAAGGTGGGAGGGTGGTGAGGGATGAAATACCATCCTGAGCTGGGCGCGGTGGCTCACGCCTGTAATCCCAGCACTTTGGGAGGCTGAGGCAGGTGGATCACTTGAGGTCAGGAGTTCGAGACCAGCCTGGTCAACATGGTGAAACCCTGTGCCTACTAAAAGTATAAAAATTAGCCAGGTGAGGTGGCAGGTGCCTGTAGTCCCAGCTACTTGGGAGGCTGAGGCAAGAGAATCGCTTGAACCCAGGAGGTAGAGGTTTACAGTAAGCTGAGATTGTGCCTCTGCACTCCAGCCTGGGTGACAGAGCAAGATTTGGTCTCAAAAAAAAAAAAAAAAAAAAAAAACACAAAAAACACAAAACAAAAAAAACCCACCCTGAATACAACGTACACTATTAGAGTGATGGATACACTAAAAACCCAGACTTCACCTCTATGCAATATATTCATGTAAGAAAACTGCACTTGTATCCCTAAATCCACAAAAAGAAAAAAAGTGTCTAAACAGATTGCCTAAATATTACTCTGTCACTCAGCTCCAGAGCATATGAAAAAAGACTAGAAATTCCTTAAAGTGGGAAAATCCATTAAAGTATGAAGTGTCTGGGGAATGGTGCTTCAGCCTTTCCCTTCTCTTCATCACAAAATCACAAAGAGGAGGGGCTCTCAGAGAACCTTCTGGAGAAATTACAGGTACTTGCACCAAGGGAGACCTGGCCACTCCCACCCTAGCTAGGATTTGCTGAGCTACCAAAGTTCACAGGCCTACCTGGTGCTGACACTAGAGTGGATCACAAAGGGAGTTTATGAGTGTGCTGAACATGTGAGCCCTAGAGGCTGGGAACACATGTGGCATCCAGATTTAAAAGGGAGAAGTAAAAAGCTATCTCTTTCCAGGTGACATGATCATATAGAAAATCCTAAGAAATCCACTAGCAAACTATTAGAACTAATAAATGAGTTCATCAAGGTTACAGCATATAAGATCAATATAAAAAATCAATTGTCTTTCAACACACTTTCAATGAACAATCCAAAACTGAAATTAAGAAGACAGTTTCATTACATTAGCATCAAAGAGAACAAAATATTCGGAGAGTAAATTTACCAAAATAAATGAAAAGTTTGTACACTGAGAACTACAAAACTTTGTCGAAATAAATTAAATGAGTTCTAAACAAATGGAAAGATACCACATATTCATGGATTTGAAAACTTAATATTGTTAAGATGACAGTACTTTTGACGTTGATGTACAGATTCAATACAATCAAATGTATCAAATTTCCAAATGCCTTTTTAAAAATAGAAATTGGCAAACTGGTCCTAAAATCAGCGCGAAAATTCAAGACATTCAGGATACCCAAAGCAATCTTGAACAAGAAGCACAAATAGGAGGACTTAAATGTTCCAATCTCAAAATGTACTACAAAGCTATATAGTATTCAAGACAGTGTTATACCGGTATAAGCTTAGAAGTGTAGATCAATGGAATAAAATTGAGACTAAAGAAATAAACTCTTACATTTATGGTCAATTGATCTTCAAGAAGTATGCCAAGACAACGACATGGGGGAAAGAATAGTTTTTTTTAACAAATAGTGCTGGAAAAATTGGATGTTTGAATGCAAAAGAAAGTTGAACTCCCTGCCTCACACATGTACAAAAACTCAAAATGTGCCATAGGCCTACATATAGGGGCTTATTTCTTTACTTTCAATTTTATTCCAATTGATCTACATATCATTCTCATACCACCAAGACGTTTTCTTAAATACTGTAGTTTTGTAGTAAGTTTTGAGTTTGGGAAGTATGTCTTCCTATTTTTTTTGTTGTTGTTGTTCAAGATTATTTTGGCATTCTGGATCCCTTGCATTTTTACACATAGAAATCTTGGTGATTATGGACTAGGCAATGATTTCTTAGATATGACATTAAAAGCACATTCAAAATAAGAAAAAATATATAAAAATAGAACTTCATCAAAATTTAAAACTTCTCTATTTCAAAGAACATTGTCAGGAAAGTGAATAGACAATGCAGAGAATGAGAGAAAATACTTAAAAACATGTATCTGATAAGGACATTGTATCCAGAATATGTAAAGACTCTTATTATTCGACAATGAAAAGACAAGCAACTGGATTTTAAGTGGGCAAATGATTTGTGTAGACATTTTTCCAAAGAAAACATACTAATAGATAATAAACACAATGAAAGATGTTCAACATCATTAGTTATTAGGAAAATGCAAATAAAAATCATGATGAGATACCATTTCATGCCCAGTAGGATGGCTACAACCAAAAGAAAGATCATAATAGGTGTTGGCAAAGATGTAGAGAAATTGAAACCCTCATACATTGCTGATGGGATTGCAAAACTGACGCAGTCACAGTGGAAAACAGTATAGCAGTGAAAGGGTTAAACATGGAGGGTTTTTGTTGTTGTTGTTGTTGTTGTTTTTCATATGACAAAAACTCCACTCTAGGTATATACTCAAGAGAAATGGAAACATATGTGTACATAAAAACTTGTACACTTGTTCGTAGCAGGAAACAATTCAAATGTCTATCAACTGATAGATGGATAAACAATAAACAATATCCATGCAATAAAATATTATTTGCTAAGGAAGAGGTAAAACTACATCTATTTATAGATGGAGAAGCTTTGAGAACACTATGCTAAGTGAAAGAAGCCAGAATCAAAAGACCATATGCTGTAGGATTCCATTTATATGAAATGTCCAGAATAGGCAAAGCCATAGAAACAGAAGGTAGGTAAGTGGTTTCCAGGGCCTTGGTAAGGTGGCAATGGGAAATGACTGTTAGTGGGCACGAGGTTTCTTTTGAGGCTGATGAAAATATCTAAAATAAGAAAGTGGCGATGGTAGCGCAACTCTGTGAACATACTAAAAACTGCTGAACTGTACACCTTAAATGGATTAATTTTACAGTGTATGAATTATTTCTTAATAAAGCTGTTACTGTAAGTAAATGAGAGGAAAGTATTCTTGGTGCATTTTGCCCAGTTGCACTCCAACACATTGTGCCAGGTTAAATTCCCACCAGTTGTGTTTCAGATGGCTTCAAGGCATACTTTCCTTCTTGGATGCCTCTTTGAATGAAGGCCTATTTGACTTTGTCCTTCTTAAAGAGTGGTCCAAGGAATGGAACACCATGCTGTATTACAAACGTAACTGGATTGCATTAGACCAAAGCAGGGCCATTACCCATCACTGAGATGTCTGTGTTTTACAGCTCTATATAATCACTTTTGCAACTGCTGATGAAAATTGCACTTACAATTGAATGCAGTCTGGATCTGTCTAATCTCTAACTAGTCTAACTTGCTCCTTGAGGGGAAGAAAAGCATCTCATGCCTTATGACACCTCATATGTAATTTATGCTCCACAAACACTTAGAGATGATCTGTGAACACTCAAATTATGAAGACATTCAGGAAAACTCACCACAGAGTCGGAGGACTGAAGTGAACAGCTGCTGGTCTGGGATTTGGTACACGGTGATTCTTTAATTAAGTATTCCACAAAGTAAGAAGGGCCAACCACCCACTGTTATGAGACAAGAGCTGAGATGTAAAAATCAAACATTTCTGCCTGGGGAGAAGACTCAGGTTTGACAGCATTATATCTACAGAAACAGTACATCACCAGAGGCATTGTCAAGGCACATATCTGTTGTTCTGCAAATCCCCACACTGATCAAACCATGTACCATGATTTAGTTATTAAAAAAACATAATCTCACACCTTTCTTCCCTTCTTTAAGATTTGAATGGGCCCTAAACACCTTCTTTTGATTTATTTTTCCTCATGTAGAATTATCTTTTAGATTTTTCTGCTTATGAAAGAAATATCAGGCCAGGTACAGTGGTTCATGCCTGTAATCCCGGCACTTTGGGAGACCAAGGCGGGTGGATTGTTTTGAGTCCAGGAGTTCGAGACCAGCCTGTGCAACATAGTGATACCCAATCTCTACAAAAAATACAAAATTAGCCAGGTGTGGTGGTATGCACCTGGAGTCTCAGCTATTTGAGAGGTGGAGGTACAAGGACTGCTTGAGTCCACCCTGGGTGACAGAGTGTCTCTGTCTCAAAAAGTAAAAAGAAAGAAATAGACAGAGACAGAGAGAGAGAGAAAGAAGGAAAGAAATCAACATAATTTGAATACAAATGAGCCTTCATTTTCCCTAATCCATAAAATTCAACACCCACTCTAGGCCTTAAAATAGAGTAAAAGTGATGTTGTAAAATGGTCCATGATCAGTCACATTTGAGAATACAGCAGTAAGTGGTAAACTTATGGACAATCCCCCAGGGAGACTAGGAGTTCATTTCTCTTCTTGCCTTAAGGTTAGGGAAGCAAAATCAAGCCACCTGACTCTTGTAGAAATGCCATGGAATCACTTAGAAACTGAAGCATGATAGAGTGGGCATCAGGTCTATCAAAGTGGGGAAAGTAGAGAAAGGTATTTTGGTTCTAATCAAAATGAGGGCCTTGACATTCTCCTCTCAGCTTAGGAACCGACAGCAACAGTTATGAGACACACTGTGTAATTGGCTTGAGCAGTTTAGCCTTACCTGGCTAGAAGCCCTGGTGACTTTGAAGAGAGAATACTGCTTGGATGTGCTCTCATTGTTGTATTTCGCAAGAGACTCAGTGGCAGCCTCCAGCACTTCGTCACTGGAAAGGTCAGTGGATGTGGGTGCTGGGCAGTCAGGGCATGTCCTGTGAATCTTTGGTTTTGAAACTGTTGATGCCAATAACATAAGTTTTAAAATATTATTAATTTTCAAAAAATCATGTGACTGTAAAGAGGTAAGGATGGGGCGAGGAAGACATTTTCTGGGATAGAAGTTAGCTGTCAGCAGTGTTTTCTGTAATGACCGTGTATTACTTTCACGATTAAAAAAGAGACCGAAGCAAAGTTTTCATCTCACACACATTTACTCTGAGAATTTTGTTCAAAGACACGTAATATAGTATATTAAAACAGGACCTTTTCCTCCAACTAGTTCAATATCTTTTCTCATTATTGACTCTGTAAAGTAGACTGAGTGTCTTCAGAGGTTGGGAGTTCATTACTACCACACCTTATTTACCTTGCAGTTCCTAACACTGAACATCATATCTGATACATAGGAAGTGCTTAGTAAATGCTTGTAGAATGTATGGATAAGTGAAAGACATAGTAGAAGGTGGAAGCGCACCCTATTTGGTTAGAAATGCAAGTGAGATCTATCAAAGGATACAAAATTACAGCTAGATAGGGGGATAAATTCAAGTGTTCTAGACCACTGTAGGATGACTACAGTTAACAATAAGATAAAATTTCAAATAGCTAGAAGCAGGATATTGAATATTCCCAACACAAGGAAGTGATAAAGGTTTGAGATGATGGATATACTAATAACCTAATCCGATCACAATACAGTATATATATGGAAATATCACTATATATGCTATAAATAGGTACTACTATTTATCAATAAAAAATAAAAATAAATAATTTTGTTTTTAAGAAGAAAAACGCAAGTGAGTCTGAAAACAAAATTGATCAAGTCATTGTGTGACTGGATAGAATGATCACCCCAAGCACAGCCAGATTTCTGTTTGGGAGGAGCTGAGGGCAGCAAGCCTAGTGTGAAAGTCAGGATACAGAATTTATCTTGAAGCTGCTTTTGCAGAGCAAACACATTGTTTTTAGTAATTCTGTATTTATCTGCATGCACTTGGGGACTGGTGGAGATAATGGGGGACTTACATCCACAGCTTGTCACTCCTGAATCATCACCACCTGTCACTTCCTGATCTTCCGTAGCTCTGATGCCTATGACTTCCATTTAAGTCCTGAGACTGTTTGCTATTTGCTGTCCTAATTTATTTTAGGTGAATCTTGCCTTCACAACCAGGAATCTTAAACTGTGCCTAACAAAATGTTTGCTCGCTTGCCTTGTTATTCAAAGCAACCAGCAGCATTCTCATCTCCTGGAGGTTATTACAGATGCAGGATCTCAGGCCCTGACCCCGACCTATGGAATCAGAATCTACACTTGCACGGGATCCACCAGGGGAGCGACACACATGTAGTTGTTCGACAGGGGACCAAATTCTGTTTTCCCGCACTGTGGATGCTCTCTTTCCAAAGACTTTCCCTTGAAAAAAGGAAGGTCCCAAATGAATGCACGTGCATATTTCAACTGTCATTAAGTTTCAGCTTCATTTCTAGTCCAATTATTTACTTAACAACATTACCGACACCTTCTACTTGGTGGGAACTGAGGAAGGGTGCAGCTGGAGGAAGAAAGGAGAAACTATTCTACATGATATAAGATATGCGACCCCCAAATCAAGGCAGTGCATTATGTGTTCCCTGAGTAGTTTAGACAAAGTTGTATAGGAATGCAGATTGCAAAAGCACCATTCCTTTCTAGAATAGAGAACACTATGGAAGAAGCGGTGGTGGTCCTTAAAGAATAGGTATGTTCCAAGGTCAGAGGTCATTAGGGAGGGCATGCTCTGCAGAGGGAGAGGCACAAGCAAGACGCAGAGACTGGAAAGTGCAGTGCATGTTCAGAAAACAGTGTGGCATCCAGTAGAATGGAGTGTAGAGTTGGTGTAGTCTGGGAAATAATGGCAGAGATAGTAAGAAAGGAAGCCTGAGGAACAGTCATAGAAATTATACCATTTATTTCAGACTGAAAATTTAAGATCTGATGCAGCATATAAATGTAGAGGTAATTGAGTAAGATATACTGTGGGAAGAGGAGCAATATAGGATGAACTTCAGTAAGGAGGTAAGTACTGGAAATATTAAGAAATTGGCATTAAGAATAAACAGCAAATAAGAATGAGAGATACCCTACACACTCTTGGCAAAGACCTGGTTAAGTACTCTTTTCCATCCTTTATTAAAACTAACAAAATCATAGTGATTGCTTACCTGGGCGAAGAGTACAGTTATAAGCAGCTAAATAGAGAACTCTACTTGGTTTGTTGTTATAAAATATTGCTTTGCATTGACCATAAACCTGAAACCAACAAATACATTTTATGACATAGTGAATGCAATTATGAGTTTTTAAAATACCTCCAAAATTAAAGTCAGACATTTTCTTTTAAAGTAATTAGAAACTTAAGAACAAATTCTGTGGTTTTGGCTGGGAGGAACTGCAGTTGATGATCAAACTGTTTAACCTTTTCCTAGGACACAGCTAGAATATGTTTCCCAGCCTCCCCAACAGGTGTGACTGTGTATAATTGAGTTCTAACCACAGGAAGGTGAGCAGAAATGAGGTATAACCATTTCCAGATCTGGCTCATAAGGGTCTCCCACGTTCTCACTGTCCTCAACGCTCTTTCTCTGTGCACAGCTTGATACACATGAGCAGGTAACCATGAAAGTCATGAGCTGAGGCTGGCAGAGTCTAGAGCCACAGTGTGGAATAAACTTGGATCTCAAATTACCCCTGGAGCAAAGCCCCCATCTAATCAGGAACTTCTACTTTCAACTTTCCATGCATGAGAAATGGACTTCTATCATGTTAGAGTCAGTATACACTTTTTGCGTGTGTGTTTTAGTAGCTAGTGTCACCATAACAAGTATAATTCACAACAGGATATTCACTTTTCAAAATCAAGGTGGGTGTAGTTTGACCAACTGGTTACATGATTAGGATAAATATCTTGATCAAATAATTTGCTTCTAAACATTTATATCACTATCCTGCATTCATGTTGTAAAGTTTTATATCAATTAATGAAAATCTTCCCAGGATAATTAAGAATCAAATGAAATGGATTATCTATTTTCAAGTCTCTTCTATGATCGTCTTTAAAAGATTAATTCTGAGGCCCTTTATGTTCTGTAGTTCCAGGAAATCCTTACATGGCACCCTTGAGAGCTTTCATACTGCATATCATCCATTTTCCTCCCCTCAAACCTGGCATCGGTGTTTATTAAAACAAAGGAAAATAAAACAAATAGACAAAGCTCTACCTCCATCACTTCTGCAGTCTACATTAACCCCAAGTCCAGAATATTCACACCTCAGGTCTTTTTCTCACAATTTAAACACTGGTTCAGAGCCTAACGGAAGGTCTTGGAGGTTAAAAAAAAAAAACAACAAATAACTTGGGAGCAACTTTTCCATTCTGTTCTGCATGACCCCAGTGGGACTTCTCAGAAACCCCTCTCATGAGTTATACTTTGTTCTGTCTAGAGCATTAGAATAAGCTCATGGGCACCTGCCAGGAGATTATAAAGTGGGCCATTTAAAAGATGGCAGACATTGAGCACCCTTTACCCTGTAGAAAGAGGGTACTTACTTGCTTTCCATAGGGCCCTTAATGGTTTATAAAAACAAGCACTCACCGATTGATAAAATGGCGTCATTCCACAGTCTCGCCATGCCTTCTTACTGAGCACATGGCAGTCAGTCTCTAGCACATCCAGTGTGAGATAGAACAGAGATCCCAGGTCATCCTGTGGGAAGGGGTAGAGAAATACAACACATTTCACGGGAAGCAGAAACCGAGAAAGACCACACACAAAAAAAACCCTGCTTTATGGGAAAGCCAAAGGATGTTTGTGGAGATACCCTGTAAACCGCTGAATCTGACACAAGTGTCAGAGTAGGATCACTGTTAACACGTGTTTTTACTAACAATAAGTGCATTGTCGCTGACCCTGGCAGAGGATAACAGAGTGTTCTTGGCAGGGCTTCCAATACGGAAAACACCTGCCAACCTGTGTCTCTGGGTTCCCTCACCCTGGCCAGTCTCTCCAGCTTGCCCACATCCCTGCCCGAGTGGGGACCGTCATTACTTGCCTGTCTGTGTTCCTGGGCATCGTTCACTCGGTTGAGACTCAGCACATAGCCGTCCTTTCTGTCTTTGTTAATGTCCCGCAGGGCAAAGTCTGCAACTGCTAGCACATCTGAGTCATTGCAGCCTCGGGAGAGCAGAGCCCAGGGGTTGAGGACAGGCAGGGGCGGAGACCTTGCTTCGCAGCACAGGACGAGGGTGCAGAGTGCCAGGCGAAGGAGCAGACCCATTCTGTGGAGAACAAGGCCCAGGATGGGTCAGTTTGTGGAGCTGTAGGGACTGGCCGGCTTGTGAGGTTCTTTAAGGCAGACTTGAGCATTTCTTTTTATAACTGGAAAAGTAAACAAGTTGACCTTGAATTCTGGACTTGGATTTTCCTAAGAAAGTACTTTGGATAGAATTTGCCAATGATTCTAACCTTAGACCCTTGAGCAACCTCATATCAACCTGTGCATACAAACAAATTTAAGTTTCCCAACTGTTTCCTGAGAAATCATAACATTTGTTCAAGGCTATTATGATTATATTCTGATTTGCAGATCCCCTCCTGAATAGGAATATGGAGGACTGTCCCATTCTCCCCTGTCCCCTAGCATCTTTGCTGTGGAGATCTCCGTGGCCACTCTAATAATTTTCTCAGGCCCCAGTGGTGCTTGGTGAATTCAGACTTCCTGGCTGACAGTCTGTGTGCAAAGCCCTTGTTAGATCAGGAAGGTGGCGGAACCCCTCAGTCATCTGCCAGAAGCACAGTTGAGATTCGTTAAGCACTTTGGCCATCTGAGTGGAAAATGTTCCACTTATCATCATTTAGGTTATTTTTAAACAATGACTTTACTTAAGAAGAAAAAGTCAAAGAGATATCGAAAGTTCTCACATAATATTTCAAGCCCATTCTTCCTTTTATGCATATGTATGGAAGCAAACTCATTAGGAGACTAAAACCCCATACTCTTGCTAAAAGAAAGATACTGAAGGGTGGCTGGGTGGCGACACATTGGTTGGGACTGTTGCCTTTTTTTTTTTTTAGCTTCTATTTGTGGTTCAGAAAGGTTCTACTTATTGGGACCATACAAAAGATAATTATCTTTTAAAAACTTTCTATTTCAACAAAAAACACATATCAGCAGTAATTTGTCATGAGAGAAAAGAGACAAAATGGGAAAGGAGCCTCTAGATGAGGTTATCATGGAAGGCATTCTATAAAGCCCTAGTCCATGAGATGAGTAACCACTCCCTAACTCTCTCCCTACTGCTAGCACTTCTTCCTTCTTCCTGTCCCCGCCCAAGGATTCTGTGTTCGAATAATTTTAGGAACTGCTGCATCCCTCTGTGTGCTTGCTGGTACACAGTGGTGGCTGTTGTGTAATCCTGATAGTTACTTATAACTCAACAAGCACTTACTGAGCAACTCCACAAACGCCAGGAACTGAGATAAGATTCTGGGGGGAATTGAGGGTTAATAAAACTTTTAAGAATAATTAGATACAGTCTGTTACAGTCTGAATATGTCCCCAAAGTTCACATGTTGGAAACTTTACCCCAGTGTAAACAGTGTTGAGAGTTGGGGCCCTTAAGAAGTGATTTGTTCATGAGGGCTCCACCCTCATGAATAGAATATGCCATTATCTTGGAAGTGAGTTCCTGATAAAAGGATGTGTTTGGTCCCCTTCTCTCTTCCTCTCACCTATGTGATGCCTTCCACCATGTTATGATGCAGCATGAAGGCTCTCACCAGGTACAGCTCCTCGATCTCAGACTTCCTAGCCCCCAAAACCTTGAGCCAAAGCAATTTCTGTTCATTATAAATTCCCTGGTCTGTGATATTCTGTTATAACTACACAAAACTAACTGAGGCACAGTCTTAATTAATTTCTGGAGGCAAATAGTTTTTGAGGATTGATTGAAAAACCCAAATCTAAAGATCCCAGCTCCATGGATGTGGGCCGTAGGCATTGTTTTCAAACAGGAACAATACTAGGAAAATGGGTACAGAAACCAGACATTCAGATTCTGGGGCACAACAAAGGTTTAGCTTCAGCCAGTGAGGAGAAAAACATTAATTGAAATTAATGTTTCAATTAATTTGAGCTATGTGCAGAAGGATGTGGGGCCTGAGGACACAGAACAAAGAGGAGGAGAATGGTCTGGGGCCTGAGGAATATATTAGACTTATATAGGTGAAGGCCATGAGTGCAACTAAAATAAAAGGCAGGACTCAAACAGATAAAAAGATCCATTAACATGGAACTTGTGCACCACCACTTATGCACCTGGGTTTCAACCCAGTCTCAAACAACCTGAGTCAGCCTCCTCCTAGGCTGTGGAGTGTGGGAACTCTGGGAGAGGAAGCAGGGGAAGAGTCCAGCCTTTGGCGTCAGGCAGTCTTGGGTTTAAATTCCACCTCTTCCACTGCACGGTCAGAGGGCCTGTGACACTGGGTGTGCCACACAGCAGTTTGTTTCCTTATTTATACAACAATGGCACTCCCAGCATATGTATACATGCATAGTTGCACCCACCTGTAGAAGGAGAATGGAGTTCCTCTTTCCCTAGAAGCCCAACCCAGGTACACTTGTGTTTGGTTCCCATCATATATGGGAACAACTTTAGTACCAGCATGAAAGTTTAGTTTCAGCACAGGAGTGAAGAACAAGGCTATGGAGATAGATCAATCTAGGCTTTGTCGAATCCAGTGCTGTCTAATAGAAATACAATGCAAGTTACATATTTAATTTTAAAATTTCTGGTATCTGCATTCAAAAAGCAGAAAGAAACAGATGATATTAATTTTAACAATATTTTGCTTAACCTATCAATCCAAAATATTATAATTTCCATATGTGACTAACATAAAAATTATGAAAGGCACAGTTTACATTCTTTGTTTCACAATATGGCATACCCCAATTTGGACTAACCACATTTAAGATGCTCAAGAGTTACATGTGGGTACCTTATCAGACAGCCCAGGTCTAGCTCTTGGGAGCCTCAGGCTCCTCCCGTGTAAAAAGGAGTCTCCATCTCTTGAGGTTGCAATACAAACTTATCACAGGGGAAGTATGCAAAGGTGCTTAGCACAGTCTTGGTGCACAGGACGTCCAGAGACAATGTCCGAGGACAGCTGTCAGTGCTGTGACTGTACCCTGTGGTCCTCACTTTGTCTCCCACAGTGCAGATTCTTATGTGACTCTGCCAGTGGCCTTTTTCTGGTTACACTTGAATGGATGCATCTCCAGGTGAACCAGGTTGGGAGAAACAAGGCTGATTTTCCTTGAGTGAGGAGGGAGAAGGAGGGGGCTTCCTGGCCTGCCCGCCTCCTGACACAGGTGTGATCCAGGGCGGTGACCTAGGATTATTGATTTGAGAACAAGGAGAGATCAGACAGGTGAGACATTGTTGGCTGCAGAGCTGGGAGACACACAGCACACATGATTAGGCATCCAGAGAATTAGAAATCTAGGTACCAAGTCTTGGCCTAAGGAGACGGGGTGTGTACTTAGCAAAACTGGACAGCAGCCATGGCTCCAAAATACCAGGTGGGTGCTGCCTGGTTCATGATGGTCTCTGCGGCTAGTTGGTGTGTTTCTCTCTCTCTTCCCTTTCCTCCCTTTATCTTTTCTTCCTTCCACAAACACTGAATGAACATCTACTCCATCAACTGCCAAGGCCCAGCACTACATATGACACTGATATGCTTCAGTGTGTGCACAGCCCTGTGCTAAACACTGTGTGTTCCTTCTCTCATGTAAGCCTATGACCAACCGAGGCCTGTAGGTACCACTATTATTCCCATTGTACAGATAAGGAGACTGAGGAAGAGAAAGGTTACACTGCCTGCCTGAGGTCTTACAGTCAGGGTTGGCATCCAACCTACATGGCTTCAGAGAAGAATGCATGGTTCTTGCCCTCAAGGTGTGGATGCTAGGAATGCACCAGGGGGAGAAACTAGTGCTGCTGGGGAAGTCCAGACAGGCTTCCTAGAGGGGGTAACATTCACTCTGGGGCTTGAAGGAAGAACAGAGTATGCCTGAGGCACAAGGCAGGGAGCGTATCTAACAGAGCGTTACTTTTCCTGCAGGAGCTGTAAAGGCGAAAACTGTAAATCACATCAGTTACTTTCTATGTCCTTGCAACTTTTGCAGCTGTCTCCTCTGTCATTAGGATAGTATTTGCTACTCCCAATCCACCTGCTAGCCTCAGGGCTGCCTTTTGGCAGTTTGTCCTTGACTCCTTCCTGAAGTATCCTGTGTTTGGAATCTCCCTCTCTCCCTTACTTTTATCAACCATATTTAGACAATGTAAGGAAAAAATCAAAATGTTTAGAATCAAAAATCAAAAAAATTTTCAGAAGCAAAAATATTCTTAGGGCAAATCTGCCTTATAGCATCAAAAGTGGGATTTCCTCCACGAATCCCTATGTCGGTATGGCTAAGAGCACAGGGGTTCAAATCCCAGCTCTGCCACTCATCAGCTGTGTCCAAGGATGGCTTTCTCACATTCTCTGAGGCTACAGCTAATCCACAGGATGGACGTGAAGACCAGGGGGGATTTTATACACTAAGTGCCTGGCATACAGTTTGCCCTTAGTACTTCACCGAAGAAACTCTAAAAGATAACAAGGGGCAGGTAGGATCTTCAAGCCATATCTCATACTCACAGTTGTGCTGGTTTATGAAAAGATGTCAAGGATGCCGTAGGTGCAGTCCTTTCAGGGAAGCAGCCCCTGAGCCAGGGCCTCAGCTTTGCCAGTCACACCTTCAGGGTTCCTGAGGAGCCAGAGTTGCTCGGGTCTGGGGGTGAGTACACTGACCCTATGCATACGCAACTGATGTATAAGCCAGAAGCCGGTTTGTTAATTTGTACTGGAGACCGATGCCTCTCCTAGTGTCTCTCCAGCTGGGCTGGACAAATGCTGACAAGTTCTTCCTCTCTGATTGTCCTTTTATAGCCTGCAAACAGATTGCATTGTCACTTCAGAACACCTGGTAACAATACAGGTGGTTAGCTGGACTCCAGTGCCGGGCATACACCCTGAATCCTGAATTGAAGGCAGGGTGATAAGCAGAAGGCTAAGCTGTAATTAGGTACAGTCTTTTTCTCGGAAGCTGCCCCACACCTTGGACACACTTGGGCTCTTCCCAGATTACTTCATCAACATCTTTACAAGCCAATTCAGAGAGTGCAGCCACCCTGTAGATGGACTGCTTCAACCAGTGCTGCTGGTTCTTATGGGTGTCACTCCCAATGGGTAGTTTTATTGCCAAATTCCATCACAACCAGTACTACCCATACCCTGACCAAAGAAGGAAAGGGGGATTAACACCACTGCCTGCGTACTGTATGCCAGGTACTGTGCTAAGTGTGAGGTATGTACATTTCATCCTATGAGGCTTTGTTGGGAGGTGTCTTCATCCCACTTGACAATCGTGTCACCTCAAAGCATGTGTCCTTTCAAACACCCCACATGTGATAACATCTGCCAAATTAACAGAGCGAGGATCTAACAGCAAACCATATCCTCATGGAGAGGTCACAGCTCTGGCACATTTTCTCTCAGTGGAAACTCAGCTATGATTCAGTTGCTTCTTTCCTGGATTTGTCCCGAATATTGGATATTTTTGAAGTTCTGATGAAGAAATAAAAGTATATGGGTACAAAAATTAACTCAAAATGGATGAAAGATTTAAATGTAAGACCTCAAACTATAAAAATCTTAAAAGAAAACCTAGGAAATACCCTGCTAAATGTCAGCCTTGGCAAAGGGTTTTGGCAGTCCCCAAAAGCAATTACAACAAAAACAAAAATTGAAAGTGGAACCTAATTAAACTAAAGAGATTCTGCACAGCAAAAGAAACTACCAACAGAGTAAACAGACAACCTAAAGATATGGAGAAAATATTCACAAGTTATGCATATGACAATATGCAAAATATGCATATTCTAATATCCAGAATCTGTAGGGAATGTAAATCAACAAACAAAAGTGAACAAACCCCATTAAAAAGTGGGCAAAGTATATGAGCAGACTCTTCTCAGAAGAAGACATACAAGCAGCCAAGAAAACATGAAAAAGTACTTATTATTACTAATCATCAGAGAAATGCAAATCAAAACCACAGTGAGATACCATCTTCCACCAGCCACAATGACTATTATTAAAAAGTCAAGGCCAGGAGCGGTGGCTCATGCCTGTAATCCCAGCACTTTGGGAGGCCAAGGCGGGCAGATCACAAGGTCAGGAGTTCGAGACCAGCCTGACCAACATGTTGAAACCCCACCTCTACTAAAAACACAAAAATTAGCCAGGCATGGTGGCGCGCACCTGTCATCCCAGCTACTCAGGAGGCTGAGGCAGGAGAATCGCTTGAACCTGGGAGGCGGAGGTTGCAGTGAGCCGAGATTGTGCCACTGTACTCCAGCCTTGGCAACAGAGCAAAACTCAGTCTCAAAAAAAAAAAAAAAAAAGTCAAAAAACAACAGATGCTGGTCAGACTGCAGAGAAAAGGGAATGCTTATACACTATTGCTGGGAATGTTAAGTTAGTTCAGCCACAGTGGAAAGCAGCTTGGATATTTGGCAAAGAACTTAAAACAGAGCTGCCATTTGACTCAGCAATCCCCTTACTGGGTATGTACCCAAACGAAAATAAATCACTCTACCAAAAAGACATATGCATTTGTATGTTCGTCACCACACTATTCACAGTAGCAAAGACACAGAAACAACGCAGGTGCCCATCAATGGTGGAATGGATTTTAAAAAGATGGTATATATACACCATGGAATACTACATAGCCATAAGAAAGAATGAAATCTTGTCCTCTGCAGCAACATGGTTGCAGCTGAGGGCCATAATTCTAAGTGAATTAACACAGGAACAGAAGACCGAATGCCACATGTTCTCACTTACAAGTGGGAACTAAACATTGAGCACATGTGGACATAAACATGGTAACAGTAGACACTGTGAACTACTAGAGTGGGGAGGATGGGAGAGGGTATGGGTTGAAAAACTGCCTATTGGGTACTATGCTCATTATCTAGGATTGAGTATACCTAGGTGAAAAACCTGCACAGGTACCTCCTGTGTTTAAAATAAATAAATATTGAAAAAAAAAACTCAATAAAAACATCAATAATTTTTTTTAAAGTATATGGGGGCAGCATGATTTATAATCCTTTGGGTATATACCCAGTAATGGGATGGCTGGGTCAAATGGTATCTCTAGTTCTAGATTCTTGAGGAATCATCACACTGTCTTCCACAATGGTTGAACTAGTTTACAGTCCCACCAACAGTGTAAAAGTGTTCCTATTTTTCCACATCCTCTCCAGCACCTGTGGTTTCCTGACTGTTTAACGATCGCCATTCTAATATGTAACAAACCTGCACATTGTGCACATGTACCATAGAACTTAAAGTATAATACATAAAAAAAAGAAAAAGAAAAAAACAAAAGTATATGGGGGCTGGGCACAGTGGCTCACACCTGTAATCCCAGCATATTAGGAGGCCGAGACGAGAGGATTGCTTGAGCCCAGGAGTTTGAGACCAGCCTGGGAAATATAGGGAGACCCCATCTCTACAACAATTTTAAGATTACCAGATGTGGTGGCCTGTGCCTGTGGTCCCAAGTACTTGGGAGGCTGAGGTTAGAGGGTTGCTTAAGTCCAGGAGGCAGAGGTTACAGTGAGCCAAGATCATACCTCTCTAGGCTGGATGATAGAGCGAGACTCTGTCTCAACAACAAAATAAGTATATGGGGACAGCCAAAATTGAATGGAACAAGGAGGAGGTATGTTCAATGGCGATCTCATCAAATCCTATTGAAGGAAGGTATATCTAGTAATAATTAAAAGAGAATCCTAAATATGAGTAAAAGAAAAAATTACTCAAAATTTCCAATACTATGCTCAGAGTATTTCTTTAATTTTGACTTTTGGAATCATGTTAGCATGTTATATATTTAAAACAAAATCAATGAACAAAGATAGGGGAATGGAAACTAAAAGACAAACAGAAACAAATGAGCCTAAATGTGTTTCAAATGAATACTAGACACAATGAAAGGGGAAAAAAGAAAACTAATCCAAGTAACTTTTGTACACAATTCTTTGATTACAGTCGCCCTCCATATTTGTAAGTTCTACATCCTTGGATTCAACCAATGAAAACTCTTGAAAAAAACAAAAAACAATATAACAATACAAATAATTAAAAAGCAATATAGTGTAACAACTACTTATATAGCATTCATATTGTATTGGCTATTACAAGTAATCTAGAGATGATTTAAAGTGTATGGAAGGATGTCATAGGTTATATGCAAATACTATGCCATATTATATAAGGGACTTGAGCATTCCCGGATTTTGTTATCCTTTGGGGTCCTGGAACCAATCCCCCACAGATACCAAGGGACAATTGTATATATCATCAGTCTGAACAACAACAATAACAAAAAGAAATGGAAACAAATCTTGGAATCTACTTAGTAGGTTTGTTTTTCCACAGTGGAATGGGTGTAGCAATTCCTAAAACTATTTATGTGTATTGTTATCTTGAGCAAATTAATACGGTTGTTTGAAAACCAGGATTCTCACTGTGAGAGAGAGTGACAATGAGAGAAGACAAGAAACTCTGGGATCTTGGATTGGTGCTAGAGGTAGCAGAATGAAACCATAATTTTACATGAACCCACATGAAATTATTGTTCTTTCCAACTTTGTCCCCTGAGAAGGCCTAGAAGCGAGAATATTCCAGTACCAATAAGCCCACCTACTATCAGAACTTGGTTTCTAAATCTGATTCCCCATAAAAAGCAACCAAAGCTCCTTGAAGAAATGACTGATTCCAGGAAAAGGGAGAGTATAAGTTGATCCTGTGCAGAAGGTGAGGAAGGACTCAAAGAATGATAAGTCCATGTAAAAAGAAACCACTTGAAGAGAATCCATTGTGAAATCTAGGACAATCTGAGCATCATAACAAATAATGGTAGTAGTGAATTACAATCCACTGAACAAAATAGCAAACTATGGGTCCATACTGATACCAACTGAATAAGAAAGAAGGAAAACGGCCGGGCACGGTGGCTCATGCCTATAATCCCAGCACTTTGGGAGGCCGAGGCAGGCGGATCACAAGGTCAAGAGATTGAGACCATCCTGGCTAACATGGTGAAACTCTGTCTCTATTAAAAATACAAATAATCAGCCAGACCTGGTGGCGGGCGCCTGTAATCCCAGCTACTTAAACCCAGGAGGCAGAGGTTGCAGTGAGCCAAGATCATGCCACTGCACTCCAGCCTGGGCAACAGAGCAAGACTCCATCTCCAAAAAAAAAAAAAAGGAAAATTGTTTGCTTATGATAAAATGCCAATTGCAAAATATAGAAGAGATTACAGTTAGAAAATCACCATTATTTTGCAATCATCATTGTAATAACAAATCCAGGCAAGAATCATCAATGTATGTTAAAACTTCGGAGTAAAAATTTGAAATGGGAGAGGTTATCTACATAGTCTCTGAGTATCTCCCCACAGATTACTTAATAACTGTAAAGGGAGAAATTATAATTATATACCAAAGGAACCTGGAAGACATCACTTTAACCAAATAATCAAAATCAACATCACCAATAACAAGCCAGACAGATACCATGTGTTTCCTGATGCGATGCACTGAGAAGGACACAACATCACTTTTATGGTATTCCAGAGGGGACAGGTAACCTACACTCATCATAAGGAAAGACGAGACAGACCCAATCAAAGGGCATTCTGCAAAACGACTAGCTTGTACTCTTCCAAAATGTCAATTTATGAGAGAGAAAGGCTCAAGAAATGTTCTAGATTAAAGGAGACTAAAGAGACTACATAACTAAATGCAACATGCGATCAGTTTGATCCTGGATTGGATCTTGAGATAAGAAGGAAAAATTCCTCTAAAGAACACCATTGGGACAGTTGGCAGATTTTGTAAATGCAATGGAAATTATGTAATAATGTATACATGTTAAATTCTGTGAATTTGATAACTATACAGTGATTACATAAGAGAAAGTTAGACCCTGAGATATTTAGGGATAAAGGGAAAAGTGCATGATATCTGCAACTCATCAAAGAATCATAAAATGTTAGAGGTTGAAGGGTCCTTAGAGAGTCAGTAGACCAAATCCTACTTTCTTGAAATGATGTAACCAAAATCTTGAGAAAATGAATTACCTGCCTAAGACCACACATCCAGCCAGGAGTTGAGCCCAAGACTCTCTGGCTAGGCGTTTACAGTGAGTGCATGATATTGGTTATTCTTGTTCATCACGGGTCAATACTCAGACAAATACATTGTTATCCATTAACTACAAGCCAATATACACCCCCGCAGCTTTGACCTAGCTGCTGCTAATGCAAAGGTCCCTGACCTCTGGTGGGCTTACATCAGAGGACAATGACCCTGGGAACTGATTTATTTTCACCTTTCTCAGTGCTGACCATGGTCTCAAAGGTAGGTGCTCTCAGGAGAGCCCTCCGCTGTGTGCTGTAGTGGAAAGGGCTGGAGCTTATAGTTGGGTAGACCTGCTAGATGAGATCTGTTACTAGCTGTGTGACTTCAGGCACAGCTACCATTTATTTTATCTGACACTCAGTTTTCTCATCAGTAAAAATGGCGACAACATGCATATTTACGAGACTAAAATGAGATCATGTATGTGATATATGCCCAGCCAACAGTAAATCTTAGTAATTGGTCATTGCTTTCTTCTTTCTTTTGCTCCAAAAGTATTTATGACTATGAATGGAGCTGGGTAGAGGGCTTGGAGAACTCACTACAAGTTATTTAAACTTTTTTTCTCATTGGAAGAATATTACCAAAGTGATATGCACCTTATAGAAAAATAAAAAGCAAATAAAAAGACAAAAATATTTGACCACACTGTTAATAGCTGTCGGATGTCTTTCCAGACTTTCCTCTATGCATATATCACATGCATTCTTATACAAAAATACTGTAGTAGTACACTTACTATATGGTAACTTGCTTTTAAAATCCAACAATAGCCAGGCGCGGTGGCTCACGCCTGTAAACCCAGCACTTTGGGAGGCTGAGGTGGGCAGATCACAAGGTCAGGAGATCGAGACCATCCTGGCTAATATGGTGAAACTCCGTCTCTACTAAAATTACAAAAAAATTAGCCAGGTGTGGCGGTGGGCGCCTGCAGTCCCAGCTACTTGGGAGGCTGAGGCAGGAGAATGGCGTGAACCCAGGAGGCGGAGTTTGCAGTGAGCTAAGAATAGTGCCACTGCACTCCAGCCTGGGCTGCAGAGTGAGACTCCATCTCAAAAAAATAAATAAATAAATAAAATCCAACAATAGATCCTGAGCATCTTGACGTATGAAATAATCCACTTCTGCAATTTAGTTTTTAATTATTACACAATAGTCTGTTGACAGGTGAGTCAGTTCTTCAAGCCAACTGTCTTTGATAGACAGGTAGATTGTTTCCAATTCTCTGCTATTATAAACAATGTTGCAATTAACATTCTTGTGGGTAGATCTTTGTTCATATCCCTAATTATTTGCTTAGTACAAATGCCTAAAAATTGAATTACTGGGTCAAGGGCAATTCTTACTGTTAAAACTTCTGATATAATTTGCCATCTTAGGCCTGGCACAATGGTTCATGCTAGTGCTTTGGGAGCCCAAGGTGGGTGGATCACTTGAGGCCAGGAGTTTAAGACCAGCCTGGGCACCACAGCAAGACCTCATTTCTATAAATAATGTTTTAAAAATGAGCTGGGCTTGAAGGCATGTATCTCTGGTCCCAGCTACTCAGAGGCTGCGGCGGTAGGATCACTTGAGAACAGGACTTTGAGCACTTAGTGAGCTATCATTGCGCCACTGCACTGCAGCCTGGGTGATGGAGCAAGACTGTGTCTCAAAAAAAAATTAATTAATAATTGTAATAATTTGCCATATTGCTCTCCAGAAATATTATAACAATAGCATTCACACCGGCAGTGGATAAAGCATTAGGAAATGATCTTCATTTGAATGTTCCAAGCACAGTAAACAAAAACTTATCTTGAAAGGGTAGAAAGGCCAGGAGAGGTGGCTCAGGCCTGTAATCCCAGCACTTTGGGAGGCTGAGGTGGGCGGAGTTTGAGACCAGTCTGGCCAATATGGTGAAACTACGTCCCTATTAAAAATACAAAAATTAGCCGTGTGTGATGGCGCATGCCTGTGGTCCCAGCTACTCAGTAGGCTAAGGCAGGAGAATCACTTGAACCCAGGAGGCAGAGATTGCAGGGAGCCGAGATGGTGCCACTGCCCTCCAGCCTGGGCGACAGAGTGAGTGTCTGTTTAAAAAAAAAAAAAAGTGCAGAGAGAGGCTGTGAAGCTTGACTTTCTGGGCTTCTCCATGGACCGGTGGATCAGGAGTTTAGGGGGTAAGAAAAAAGTTCCTTCATTCAAGTAATGTCGTAAGTTCTTCTCCAGTGAGTGAAGTAACTGCTCTGTGATAGGCACTGTGCTAGATATTGGGGATAAAAATTTAAAAAGCTAGCTGGGCACAGTGGCTCATGCTTGTAATCCCAGCACTTTGTGGTGCTGAGTTGGGAGGATTGTTTGAACCCAGGAGTTTGAGTTCAACCTGGGCAAAATAGCAAGACCTCATCTCTTAAAAACAAAAATTAAAAATTGGCCAGGCATGATGGCATGCACCTGTAGACCTAGCTACTCAGGAGGCTTAGGCAGAAGTATCACTTGAGCCCAGGATGTCAAGGCTGAAGTGGGCCATGATTGTGCCACTGCACTCCAGCCTGGTGACAGAGTGAGACCTTGTCTCAAAAAGATAATAAATAAATAAATAAATAAATAAACAAACAAACAAATAAATAAGTGCCTAGTTTTCAATCCTCTGCATTGTAACAATTGAAGAATCCTTAGCTTGAGTGTGAGATAACAGACACCACAGGGCTGCCAAGGACCCATCGGTGACAACAGGGAGGACAGCCTCTCTGATGAGAACAGGGTAACACTCTTTGAAATGAAATCTCGCGTGCCATTTGAGATATCTGGCTTGTAGTGTAAAATTTGTGACAATTCTTGCTGTCTATGTGCTTTAGCAGGTAACAACAAAATTGTTCAAGTGCTCTTTTCTCATTAATTTTAGGTAAACCAGGCCCCAAATATTATGGGTAAATTTTTTTCTACTGTAATTGAGATTATATGTGTGTGCGTGTGTGTGTGTGTGTGTGTGTGTGTGAGAGAGAGAGAGAGAGAGAGAACTAGAAAGTGGAAGGGAAGAGGTGAGAAGAGGCATGGTGAGGTAACGACAAGGTATAAGGCCAGAGTAGTAGTCAGGCAAAAGCCTGAGAGTCTTCGGTGCTATAGTGATTAGAATAGCGTACTAAAAGTACTGGGGAATCACTGAAGTTTTTGAGAACTAGATTCTCAGAAAGATTATTCCAAGTAGCAGCAATGAAAGGACCCCAGCTTCTCCAGGATACCCTTACCAGCAAGGGCATAGGCAACAAAAACAGACGTGGGTGAGGGTCCTTCCTTGTAGGGTCTCAGCTCATGCTTGCGGGTTCCAATCTGCTGTCAATTTCCCCTACTTCATATCCATCTTCTCTTTCTGAACACCTGCCCTGTGGACTTCAGGCTCCAGCATCAGATACAGAGACAGCCTTACAGGGACTCTTTATCCAGCCCCCACAATTGCATAATCCAGTTCCCTACAATACCTCCCTGGTTATGCTAAACCTGATTGAACCCTGAGTAATACAGTTGTGAATGAGAAAAGCCTGTGAGGAGACACTGCTGAAGAGGTGGAAGTGAGAGTGGGAACAGAGAGGAAGGACTGGATCTGAGATATGATGAGGATTTAGGAAATCAAGACCTGGTGACTCACAAAATATGGCAGCAAGAAAGGGTGAGGGATCAAGAATGACTCCAGAGTTTTCAGGTTATTTGACCGAGTCAAAGAGTTGAGCTACCATTACAGGAATAGAGCAGATTTGGAAGGGGGAGGGGATGGGGACCTGAGTTTGAGGCTGTTAAATTTGAAGAATCTGAGCAATCTCTAAATGGAGACTCATAATATGTGTTGGATGTACGGACTCAAGGCTTAAAGGTGATAAGCAAGATCATCATTAGCCAGAGGTGGAGGCTAAAATCTTGGGAGTGGGTGAGCTCATTCTGGGAGAGCAGGTAAGGCAATGAGATGAGAATGAGGTGGAGCTCTGAGAAAACTAATATTTAAGGAGGAAGCAGAGGAAGATGAGCTAAAAGAAAAAGAGTCTGAGATTGAAAGGCTGCAGAGGAGAAAGACAGGCTCCATAGGCCAGGAAGGACTGCATTCAAAAACGAAAGGCATGGTCAGAGGGTCAGATGCCACGGAGAGCTTGAATATAAAGGGCTAAACATGTATCCATTTGATCCAGAAGTTCCCCCGTGATCTTTGTTGGTAGCAGTTTCAGAGGAGAGGTGGCAATAGAAGCCAGATTACTGTGGAAAAAAAAAAAAAAACGAATAGGAGTTCAGGAAGTGGAGACAAGCAAGTATAGACCATTGTTTATAAAAGCTTCTTTATAAATGGAAGGAAAACAAACATTAAAAAGAAGAATACAAGGTTGAGGAAAGACCTTTAAAAGAATAAATAGAAGGCCAGGCACAGTGGCTCACGCCTGTAATCCCAGCATTTTCGGAGGCCAAGGCAGGCAGATCATTTGAGATCAGAAGTTGAAGACTAGCCTGGCCAAAATGGCTAAACCCCATCTCTAATAAAAATACAAAAAAAAAAAAAAAAAAACCCACAAAAATTAGCTGGACGTGGTGGTGCACACCTGTAATCCCAGTTACTTGGGAGGCTGAGATAGGAGAATCGCTTGAACCCAGGAGACAGAGGTTGCAGTGAGCTAAGATGACACCACTGCACTCCAGCCTGGGCGACAGAGTGAGACTCCGCCTCAAAATAAAAAATAAGCCGGGTGCGGTGGCTCACGCCTGTAGTCCTAGCACTTTGGGAGGCTGAGGTGGGTGGATTGACTGAGCTCAGGAGTTCAAGACCAGCCTGGGCAACATGGTGAAACCCCATTTCTACTGAAATACAAAAAACTAGCTGGGCGTGGTGGTGCATGCCTGTAATTCCAGCCACTAGGGAGGCTGAGGCAGGAGAATCATTTGAACCCAGGAGGTGGAGGTTGCAGTGAGCCGAGATCGCGCCATTGTACTCCAACCTGGGCGACAGAGTGAGACTCTCAAAAAATAAAATAAAATATATATTTTTGGGGATAGAATCTAGATAGAATAAACTGAATTTACAAGAGTGGATAAGATTACCAATGGGAGCATATAAAGTGAGAAAAATAAAGGTGAAAATCTCAGGAACCCCAACATTTTAGAGGCAACTGGAGGAGATGGAGGCAGAAAGAGTTCCAAGTAGGAGGTAGGCAATAACATCAAACGCTGCAGAGAGACCAAATAGCATAAGAAGGAAAAACAAACCACTGGGTCAATGGTTTTGACAATAAGAAGGTCAACAATGATGTTTTCCAGAATAATCTTACTACACTGTGTGAATATAATGTATTGAGATGTGATGAAGAGATAATAAGTTATCTCTTAATAACTAAGACAGTTATAAGTCAGTATTTTTGGGAGAGAGAAATGATAAGGCCAAGTGATAGCAAAGGTTCAGTGAGATGGGCACACTCGGATTTTGGAAGTGTAGATTTGCAAAATCCGTTTGTAAAGCACTTCGACAATACATGTCAAGAGTTGCAAGATATTCACATTATTTTGGAGTATTAGTTCTATTTTTGAGACTCTACCTTTGAAAGTATTCACACATATAGGAAAGTTTTTGTGCATAATATTTATATGCCATTTACAACCATTAAAAAGTGTCCATCTAAATGTCCAACAACAGGAGAATGGTTAAGTAAACTTCCATTTATGTAACAGTGAAAAGGGGGCTTAACATGACTAACTCCATTTTTCTCCCAATCTCCCTGCAACTACCCCCAAAATGGTATTTTTTAGGTTAATTACTTTTGCTTATCTTTGCACATAGGCCAACCTAACTATGGGAGGCATTTAGTTCGCAGTTTAACTTTTTTTTTTTTGAAACTGAATTTTGCTCTTGTCGCCCTGGCTGGAGTGCAGTGGTGTGATCTCAGTTCACTGCAACCTCCGCCTCCCGGGTTCAAGCTATTTTCCTGCCTCAGCCTTCCAAGTAACTGGGATTACAGGCGCCTGCCACCACCCCCAGCTAATTTTTGTGTTTTCACCATGTTGGCCAGGCTGGTCTCGAACTCCTGGCCTCAGGGGATCCACCTGCCTCGGCTTCCCAAAGTGCTGGGATTACAGGCATGAGCCACCACGCCCAGCCTGAAGTTTAAAGCAAGGATGATAATAGTCTCCTCCCAAAACTAACTCCCAAGGAGAAAAGAAGGGTGTACACACAAGTAACAATGTTGCATTAAAGATTTATAAGAGCATTGTGACCTGGTCAAGGACAAAGAAGTTTCACCTCCTCAGACCCTTGCTGCCGCCCAGGTGCCTGTGGTCATTGGTTATTTCTTTATCTCAACTGCCTCCCTTTTCTCCCTTACCCTAACATAAAAGGAGCTTGAAATGCATATTAACTTAAGATGGCTTTTTAGGACATGAGTCTGCCCATCTTCTCAGTTTGCTGAGAAGAATAAAGAAAGAATAAATATTGCTCTAAGAATAAAGTTGTTTTCCTTGCCCCAGTGCCTTGTCTCTTGACTTACTGGCTGTGGTGCAGAAAGTGGTACCAGCTTCAATTTGGCTACATTTGATGGATACCAATTAGCCATCACAAATGACGCTGTGATGTTTAGTGATACAGAAAATGTTTATATTATAATGTTAAGTTGCAAAGCAGACAGACAATTGAAACTACACTGCCGTGACACAGCGCTGTGTTTTTTAAAGCCGCCCTGCTCAGCGGTGCAGGTGGGAGGCAGAAGGAAGGTAATGCAATACAGGAAAATGTTAATGGTGTTTGCATTTGAGACATGGGATTGTGCGAGGCATTTATTTTCATTCCTTCAACTTCTCGGAGTTTGCCATCTTTTTTTTTTAGTAAATATGTAGCATTTAGAAATTTTTAGAAATAAATGTTTTTTAAAAGGAGGCTTGGTAGTAAAACAAAAGGGGAAGTAGGGAAATGGCTTGAGAGGAACATAGAATCAGAGGATAGTGATCTTTTAGCATGGGTGCCATCTGAGAGTGTGGTCAGAGGAAAGGGTGACGCTGGTGTAGGTGGGAGGGATGCTGGGAAGGGTGAAGTGGTCAGGGAAGGCGAGGGTGGGAGGAGTAACCAACGTAACAGAGGAGAAAGATACTTCCTCTGAGCTGGAGAGACGGAGGTGAGAGTGGGTGACTTTAGAGATGTATTAGAGGGAGTTCTTACCTAATAGCTTTTATTTTCTTTGGAAGCTGGGAGATTCAACTGTTGAGGGTTGAGATGTGGGGATGTGATTAGGATTTGAGAGGGGAAAATATGTAGGTGAGTCATTGTGGGGAGGGGGAAATTAAGCCATGAAGAGACAAGAATAATGGTGGCGATCTGAGAGGATCCCGCCTGAGGATGGAGCGCAAACTTTGTCAGGGCAGCAAGAGCCATGCTCTGGAAAGCCCTTCAGTGAGACCTGCAGGGTGGGAACAGGAACAGAGAGAAAGTCCAGCTGGAGTTGGGCCCTGATAAGGCATGTGGTCTGGAGGACAGAAGGTTAAGGTCTGCAGAGGATGCTTACATGAATGTCTTTGAAATGACCAATGTGGGGTTGGGGCCAGAAGACAAGGAAGTGAAGCCAGGAAGTGTCTGACACCTTGAACAATACCTAGGACAGAGGGATGGATGCTCTCAGTGAAGCTGATCAGGAGTGAATCAGAGGTGGACAAAAGGTGGCTGAGGGCAGAGTGAGGGGGACGCGAGGTCTGCCATCCAGGAAGAGGACCACTAATTCACGAGGGTGTGACTGAGGGAACCAGGGGGTGGCAGAAACACTGTGGAGGTAGAGAAGGCAAGATGGAAAGAGATGCAGATGTTGGATGGACAGGTCATCAGCAGGGGTGTTGAAGGTGGCTGGGGCAGGGGCGTTGAAGGTGGCTGGGGCAGGAGAGGAGAGAATTAAAATGGATCAGACAAGCTGCCACATGTATATTAAACAATGCAAAACAGATCAGAAAGAGCTTTGTACCGTAAAATAGGTCCAGAAAAAGCTGAGGTTTTCCTAGTTGGGGCTTAGGGGAAGGCTTCTGAAGAAAAGGGTATTTGAGGTAGATGTGGAAGTAGCATTTAGACTTACGGTGTCGGGAAATGGGGCAAGAGGCAGTACACACAGGGAGTAATATGTGGTCACAGAGGAACAAGAAATCCCAGGTTTGTTCAAGTAAGATCTAGTAGGTGATCTTACCTGGTTAGAGCATAGTATTTAAAGGAAATAAGATGGAGAAGGGGAGGGAACAGATTTTGTAAAGCCTTGTTGAGTCCTTCCTCCAGGCAGTGTACCAAGAGGTAGAGAAGTGAAAAAGAAAGTCAGGACCAGGTGCTATGGAAAGTGCAATGGAGGATGAGATGGAGATGATAAAAACATTATCGCCCAATCCAGTTATATCCATGGCTTGTCTCAGTGGAGACCTAAGGAAACATAGCCATGTATGGGCTATGGATGAGATGGGATTCCAGAAAGGGGCTGGCAGCTATCCAGTTCAGAAAAGGCCTCCCATCTTCCAGAGATTGCCATTGCTTCCTGTATTGAGGGCCTGAGAGTTCATTAATCCCATGGCCTGGTCTTGACCTGAATCATCAAACTACAATCAAGGCAGGCTGCTGCCTACTCATTCTGTACTCTAGCTCCTGAAAGCTCGATGTGCTTCAAACAGAACCCTTAACCCTTTTTTTGTCTGTCCTTTCTCAGCAGTATCATCTCTTTTCACTTTCCGCTTCCTCTTCCTCGACTTGCTGTACCATCAGGTATGCCTCCTTTGCCCGAATCCTTCTACCGTGCCTTCTGAAATTTCCATGCCATAGTGAATAAAAGACTACCTGCCCTATTAACTGAGTCACTTTCTGTGCTCAACTCGAGTCTCACTTTTGCTCAAGCACAACTTATCCATAAGAACTCTGGAATGGATGCTTATTTTTAGTAACATTGGTATCCTCCCAATTTCCCAATGTTATTTCCAGGATATTAATCCTCTGTGCTCACATAAAACCTTTTTTCTCGGCTGAGTGTGGTGGCTCACACCTGTAATCCCAGCATTTTGGGAGGCCAAGGTGGGCAGATCACCTGGGGTCAGGAGTTCAAGACCAGCCTGACATGGAGAAACCCCATCTCTACTAAAAATACAAAATTAGCTGGGTATGGTGGCACATGCCTGTAATCCCAGCTGCTTGGGAGACTGAGGCAGAAGAATCGCTTGAACCCGGGAGGCAGAGGTTGCAGTGAGCCGAGATAGCATCATTGCACTCCAGCCTGGGCAACAAGAGCAAAAAAACAAAACAAAATAAAAGAACCCTTTTTTTTTTTGAGGACCATGCCACAAAGCTTGCAGACACTTTCCTCTTCCTGTTCGGGCCATCTTCTGACCTACTGGCCTCTCTGTGTTGCTAACATCTTCGTCTCCTGGCTTACACTTCTGCCCTCCACCTTTACCTTGTCATTATTCACATGAATTCATCTTCTGTACAGACAACACCCTTACTTCTTTCTCGCTTGACCAGCTTGACACCAGAAACCAGCACCTAACTGCACACGAAACTGATCTACTCTTTGACTGCCATTTTCTCCCCAACTCGATTTCTTCTTATTTCCACTGTTCTAGGCCACCCTGGCAAACTATAGCCAAAGGTCAAATTCAGCTCACTGCCAACTTTGTAATAAAAGTTTTATTGGAACACAGCCATGCCTATTCATTTGTATATTGGCTATGGCTGCTTTCTTCCTAAAATAGCAGAGTTGCATTGAAATAGAGACCAATGGCCCATAACACCAAAGATATTTACTATCTGGTCCTTCACTAAAAAGTTTTCTAACTCTTATTCTAGACAAACATAATAAAAATATCTTTCAATGAAAGTAAAACTTGAGCATTATAGAAAGTTTAGGAAATAAGAAAAAGCATTAATACAACAAAGAAAAGCAGCTCCCCATTATTCCATAATTCGGATATAATCACTGTTAGTATTTTAGTTTTTCTTCCTGTTACTTGGTAATTTTTTTATGTCTGTCTGTATATATATATTAATATGTCTATATATGTAAATTAATTTTAGAAAATCAGGATTAAACCACTTCATAACCCACTTTTTTCATTTCAAAATATATTAACAATGTTTTCCTACATGAATTGTTCTTTTTTTCTAACATGATTTTAAATTTCTGCAAAGTAGTCCATGGAGTGAATATAGCATCATTTCACCAGCCAGCCTCTACCAGTACAGACTTTTAAACTTTTTTTTTATACAAAGTTTCGCTCTTGTTGCCCAGGCTGGAGTGCAATGGTGCAATCTCAGCTCACCACAACCTCTGCATCCTGGGTTCAAGCGATTCTCCTGCCTCAGCCTCCTGAGTAGCTGGGATTACAGGCATGTACCACCACACCCGGCTAATTTTATATTTTTAGTAGAGACGGGGGCTTCTCCATGTTGGTCAGGCTGGTCTCGAACTCCCGACCTCAGGTAATCTGCCCGCCTCAGCCTCCCAAAGTGCTAAGATTACAGGCACAAGCCACCATGCCTAGCCAGAAAGTTTATATTGTTTATAATCTACTTTCCTTCAAATAGTGCTGTGATGAACGTTATGAACTTTCTTAGCCTTGGCAGGCCATATGAAAGGAGGGTTGAAGTCATCAACTGCTAAATGCTGTACACACACACACACACACAGTGATAAGAATGCTAATGAGGCAGCATTGTATTTCACATATTCCCACTGGTTCTTGGTAGCTTTTGGGTTAGAGGTGGGGAAAGGGTTAGAGGTGGTGAGAGTGGTATATGCTATCACCAGTGATGTTTTATAAAAATGATTATTTGGGGGGGCGGAGCAAGATGGCCGAATAGGAACGGCTCCAGTCTCCAGCTCCCAGCGCGAGCGATACAGAAGACAGGTGATTTCTGCATTTTCAACTGAGGTACTGGGTTCATCTCACTAGGGAGTGCTGGACAATCGGTGCTGGTCAGCTGCTGCAGCCCGACCAGCGAGAGCTGAAGCAGGGTGAGGCATCGCCTCATCTGGGAAGCACAAGGGGGAAGGGAATCCCTTTTCCTAGCCAGGGGAACTGAGACACACAACACCTGGAAAATCGGGTAATTCCCACCCCAATACTGCACTTTACCAAGGGTCTTAGCAAACGGGCACACCAGGAGATTATATCCCACACCTGGCCGGGAGGGTCCCACGCCCATGGAGCCTCCCTCATTGCTAACATAGCAGTCTGCGATCTAATGGCAAGGCAGCAGCGAGGCTGGGGGAGGGGCGCCCACCATTGCTGAGGCTTAAGTAGCTAAACAGCGCCGCTGGGAAGCTCGAACTGGGTGGAGCTCACAGCAGCTCAAGGAGGCCTGCCCCTCTCTGTAGACTCCACCTCTGGGGACAGGGCACAGCTAAACAACAACAACAACAACAACAAAAAAAAACAGCAGAAACCTCTGCAGGCACAATCGACTCTATCTGACAGCTTTGAAGAGAGCAGTGGATCTCCCAACACGGAGGTTGAGATCTAAGAATGGACAGACTGCCTGCTCAAGTGGGTCCCTGACCCCTGAGTAGCCTAACTGGGAGATATCCCCCCACTAGGGGCAGACCGACACTCTGCACCTCACATGGTGGAGTACACCCCTGAGAGGAAGCTTCCAAAGCAAGAATCAGACAGGTACACTCGCTGTTCAGCAATATTCTATCTTCTGCAGCCTCTGCTGCTGATACCCAGGCAAACAGGGTCTGGAGTGGACCTCAAGCAATCTCCAACAGACCTACAGCTGAGGGTCCTGACTGTTAGAAGGAAAACTAACAAACAGGAAGGATACCCACACCAAAACCCCATCAGTACATCACCATCATCAAAGACCAGAGGCAGATAAAACCACAAAGATGGGGGAAAAGCAGGGCAGAAAAGCTGGAAATTCAAAAAATAAGAGTGCATCGCCCCCTCCAAAGGAACGCAGCTCATCGCCAGCAACGGATCAAAGCTGGACGGAGAATGACTTTGACGAGATGAGAGAAGAAGGCTTCAGTCCATCAAACTTCTCAGAGCTAAAGGAGGAATTACGTACCCAGCGCAAAGAAACTAAAAATCTTGAAAAAAGAGTGGAAGAATTGATAACTAGAATAATTAATGCAGAGAAAGCCATAAACGAATGGACAGAGATGAAAACCATGACACGAGAAATACGTGACAAATGCACAAGCTTCAGCAACCGACTCGATCAACTGGAAGAAAGAGTATCAGTGATTGAGGATCAAATGAATGAAATGAAGCGAGAAGAGAAACCTAAAGAAAAAAGAAGAAAAAGAAATGAACAAAGCCTGCAAGAAGTATGGGATTATGTAAAAAGACCAAATCTACGTCTGATTGGGGTGCCTGAAAGTGGGGGGGAAAGTGGAACCAAGTTGGAAAACACTCTTCAGGATATCGTCCAGGAGAACTTCCCCAACCTAGTAGGGCAGGCCAACATTCAAATTCAGGAAATACAGAGAACGCCACAAAGATACTCCTCAAGAAGAGCAACTCCGAGACATATAATTGCCAGATTCACCAAAGTTGAAATGAAGGAAAAAATCTTAAGGGCAGCCAGAGAGAAAGGTCGGGTTACCCACAAAGGGAAGCCCATCAGACTAACAGCAGATCTCTCGGCAGAAACTCTACAAGCCAGAAGAGAGTAGGGGCCAATATTCAACATTCTTAAAGAAGAGAATTTTAAACCCAGAATTTCATATCCAGCCAAACTAAGTTTCATAAGTGAAGGAGAAATAAAATCCTTTACAGATAAGCAAATGCTTAGAGACTTTGTCACCACCAGGCCTGCCTTACAAGAGACCCTGATGGAAGCACTAAACATGGAAAGGAACAACCAGTACCAGCCATTGCAAAAACATGCCAAAATGTAAAGACCATCGAAGCTAGGAAGAAACTGCATCAACTAACGAGCAAAATAACCAGTTAATATCATAATGGCAGGATCAAGTTCACACATAACAATATTAACGTTAAATGTAAATGGAGTAAATGGTCCAATGAAAAGACACAGACTGGCAAACTGGATAAAGAGTCAAGACCCATCAGTCTGCTGTATTCAGGAGACCCATCTCACATGCAGAGACATACATAGGCTCAAAATAAAGGGATGGAGGAAGATCTACCAAGCAAATGGAGAACAAAAAAAAGCAGGGGTGGCAATCCTAGTCTCTGATAAAACAGACTTTAAACCATCAAAGATCAAAAGAGACAAAGAAGGCCATTACATAATGGTAAAGGGATCAATTCAACAAGAAGAGCTAACTATCCTAAATCTATATGCACCCAATACAGGAGCACCCAGATTCATAAAGCAAGTCCTTAGACACTTACAAAGAGACTTAGACTCCCATACAGTAATGATGGGAGACTTCAACACCCCACTGTCAACATTAGACAGATCAATGAGACAGAAAGTTAACAAGGATATCCAGGCATTGAACTCATCTCTGCAGCAAGCAGACCTAATAGACATCTACAGAACTCTCCACCCCAAATCAACAGAATATATATTCTTCTCAGCACCACATCACACTTATTCCAAAATTGACCACATAATTGGAAGTAAAGCACTCCTCAGCAAATGTACAAGAACAGAAATTATAACAAACTGTCTCTCAGACCACAGTGCAATCAAACTAGAACTCAGGATTAAGAAACTCAATCAAAACTGCTCAACTACTTGGAAACTGAATAACCTGCTCCTGAATGACTACTGGGTACATAACGAAATGAAGGCAGAAATAAAGATGTTCTTTGAAACCAATGAGAACAAAGATACAACATACCAGAATCTCTGGGACACATTTAAAGCAGTGTGTAGAGGGAAATTTATAGCACTAAATGCCCACAAGAGAAAGCTGGAAAGATCTAAAATTGACACTCTAACATCACAATTAAAAGAACTAGAGAACAAAAGCAAACACATTCAAAAGCTAGCAGAAGGCAAGAAATAACTAAGATCAGAGCAGAACTGAAGGAGATAGAGACACAAAAAACCCTCCAAAAAATCAATGAATCCAGGAGTTGGTTTTTTGGAAAGATCAACAAAATTGATAGACCGCTAGCAAGACTAATAAAAAGAAAAGAGAGAAGAATCAAATAGACGCAATAAAAAATGATAAAGGGGATATCACCACCGACCCCACAGAAATACAAACTACCATCAGAGAATACTATAAACACCTCTATGCAAATAAACTAGAAAATCTAGAAGAAATGGATAATTTCCTGGACACTTACACTCTCCCAAGATTAAACCAGGAAGAAGCTGAATCCCTGAATAGACCAATAGCAGGCTCTGAAATTGAGGCAATAATTAATAGCCTACCAACCAAAAAAAGTCCAGGACAGATGGATTCACAGCCGAATTCTACCAGAGGTACAAGGAGGAGCTTGTACCATTCCTTCTGAAACTATTCTAATCAATAGAAAAAGAGAGAATCCTCCCTAACTCATGTTATGAGGCCAACATCATCCTGATACCAAAGCCTGGCAGAGACACAACAAAAAAAGAGAATTTTAGACCAATATCCCTGATGAACATCGATGCAAAAATCCTCAATAAAATACTGGCAAACCAGATTCAACAACACATCAAAAAGCTTATCCACCATGATCAAGTGGGCTTTATCCCTGGGATGCAAAGCTGGTTCAACATACACAAATCAATAAACGTAATCCAGCATATAAACAGAATCAAAGGCAAAAACCACATGATTATCTCAATAGATGCAGAAAAGGCCTTTGACAAAATTCAACAGCCCTTCATGCTAAAACCTCTCAATAAATTCGGTATTGATGGAACGTATCTCAAAATAATAAGAGCTATTTATGACAAACCCACAGCCAATATCATACTGAATGGGCAAAAACTGGAAAAATTCTCTTTGAAAACTGGCACAAGACAGGGATGCCCTCTCTCACCACTCCTATTTAACATAGTGTTGGAAGTTCTGGCTAGGGCAATCAGGCAAGGGAAAGAAATCAAGGGTATTCAGTTAGGAAAAGAAGAAGTCAAATTGTCCCTGTTTGCAGATGACATGATTGTATATTTAGAAAACCCCATCGTCTCAGCCCAAAATCTCCTTAAGCTGATAAGAAACTTCAGCAAAGTCTCAGGATACAAAATATATGTGCAAAAATCACAAGCATTCTCATACACCAGTAACAGACAAACAGAGAGCCAAATCATGAATGAACTTCCATTCACAATTGCTTTAAAGAGAATAAAATACCTAGGAATCCAACTTACAAGGGATGTAAAGGACCTCTTCAAGGAGAACTACAAACCACTGCTCAGTGAAATAAAAGAGGACACAAACAAATGGAAGAACATACCATGCTCATGGATAGGAAGAATCAATATCATGAAAATGGCCATACTGCCCAAGGTAATTTATAGATGCAATGCCATCCCCATCAAGCTACCAATGACTTTCTTCACAGAATTGGAAAAAACTGCTTTAAAGTTCATATGGAACCAAAAAAGAGCCCGCATCTCCAAGACAATCCTAAGTCAAAAGGACAAAGCTGGAGGCATCACGCTACCTGACTTCAAACTATACTACAAGGCTACAGTAACCAAAACAGCATGGTACTGGTACCAAAACAGAGATATAGACCAATGGAACAGAACAGAGTCCTCAGAAATAATACCACACATCTACAGCCATCTGATCTTTGACAAACCTGAGAAAAACAAGAAATGGGGAAAGGATTCCCTATTTAATAAATGGTGCTGGGAAAATTGGCTAGCCATAAGTAGAAAGCTGAAACTGGATCCTTTCCTTACTCCTTATATGAAAATTAATTCAAGATGGATTAGAGACTTAAATGTTAGACCTAATACCATAAAAACCCTAGAAGAAAACCTAGGTAATACCATTCAGGACATAGGCATGGGCAAGGATTTCATGTCTAAAACACCAAAAGCAACGGCAACAAAAGCCAAAATTGACAAATGGGATCTAATTAAACTAAAGAGCTTCTGCACAGCAAAAGAAACTACCATCAGAGTGAACAGGCAACCTACAGAATGGGAGAAAATTTTTGCAATCTACTCATCTGACAAAGGGAGAACCTACAAAGAACTCAAACAAATTTACAAGAAAAAAACAAACAATCCCATCAAAAAGTGGGCAAAGGATATGAACAGACATTTCTCAAAAGAAGACATTCATACAGCCAACAGACACATGAAAAAATGCTCATCATCACTGGCCATCAGAGAAATGCAAATCAAAACCACAATGAGATACCATCTCACACCACTTAGAATGGCAATCATTAAAAAATCAGGAAACAACAGGTGTTGGAGAGGATGTGGAGAAATAGGAACACTTTTACACTGTTGGTGGGATTGTAAACTAGTTCAACCATTACGGAAAACAGTATGGCGATTCCTCAAGGATCTAGAACTAGAAGCACCATATGACCCAGCCATCCCATTACTGGGTATATACCCAAAGGATTATAAATCATGCTGCTATAAAGACACATGCACACGTATGTTTATTGCGGCACTATTCACAATAGCAAAGACTTGGAATCAACCCAAATGTCCATCAGTGACAGACTGGATTAAGAAAATGTGGCACATATACACCATGGAATACTATGCAGCCATAAAAAAGGATAAGTTTGTGTCATTTGTAGGGACATGGATGCAGCTGGAAACCAGCATTCTCAGCAAACTGTCATAAGAACAGAAAACCAAACACTGCATGTTCTCACTCATAGGTGGGAACTGAACAATGAGACCACTTGGACTCGGGAAGGGGAACATCACACACCGGGGCCTATCATGGGAAGGGGGGAGGGGGGAGGGATTACACTGGGAGTTATACCTGATGTAAATGACAAGTTGATGGGTGCTGATGAGTTGATGGGTGCAGCACACCAACATGGCACAAGTATATATATGTAACAAACCTGCACGTTATGCACATGTACCCTAGAACTTAAAAGTATAATAATAATAAAAAAATGTTTTAAAATGATTATTTGGGAAATTGATGTTGAGTGCCATGTCATAGAGGTTATGTATTCTTGCTTTAAATCTTAAAGATTAAAAATACATAATTTACCTTTTGAAACAACTTAAAACCTACACATTTAAAAAAATAGCCAAAGATAGTGGTGCAATCTCAGCTTACTACAGTCATGACCTCCTGGCCTGAGGTGATCCGCCCACCTCTATTCCAAATAGCTGGGCCCACAGGCGCATGCCACCACACCTGGCTAATTTTTGTATATTTTGTAGAGACAGGGTTTTGCCATGTTGTCCAGGCTGCTCTCAAACTCCTGGGCTCAAGTGATTCACCCGCCTCGGCCTCCCAAGAGCTGGGATTACAGGTATCAACCACCGTACCTGCCACCATGCCTGGCTGAGATTGCATATTTTTAAAGCAAGCACACTGTGAGTCTTACTTAAAACATTGCACTCTGACTATCCCATCATGTTTTGTCAATATCATGGGCACCATACTTTTTCATGTGCAGCAAAATTTTGAGGAGTAACTTTGATTATTGCTATTTTATTATTCTAATGTTTGGTGTTATTAGATTTTTTTTTTTTTTTTTTGGAGACCAAGTCTTGCTCTGTTGCCTAGACTGGAGTGCAATGGCGCCATCTCGGCTCATTGCAACTTCTGCCTCTTGGAATCAAGTAATTCTCCTGCCTCAGCCTCCTGAGTAGCTGGGATTACAGGTGCCTGCCACCATGCCCAGCTAATTTTTGTATTTTTAGTAGAGACAGTGTTTCACCATGTTGATCAGGCTGGTCTCCAACTCCTAACCTCAAGTGATCCACCTGCCTCGGCCTCCCAAACTGCTGAGATTACAGGCATGAGCCACTGGGCCTGGACAATTTTTGTATTATCTTAACATCCACCAAATATTCTTAATTGGTAGTAGTGACACAAGTATGGAAAAATGCACCTGAAATCCAATAACTTTGAAACATGTGTTAGACATAATTAAAATCCACTAAGAAGGCAAATAAACGAGACATATGTAATACTATTAATTTAGCAGAGAATACTCTGTAAAATAATAACATAAGAAAGGACAGAGCAGCATTAATACAAAAACTGTGCTATAAGGGTGGCAGATTTAACAGTTCTATAACTCATTCTGTCTAATATTATTGGGAATAAGTAATTCTAAAATAATGCACATTTTGAATAACACTGTCTCCAGGTGTGCATCATTTAGAGGAAACAAGTCACATAGGAAACTGTCTTAGGTAATTCTAGCGAGGAAATCCTGAAGATATTTGGAAATGCAATGTTAGAATTCAAGAAAGAGGTCCAATCTGGAGCTATTAAGTTGCAGTTATCTGGGTAAGAATGATAGTTTAAATCATGAGAGAGGATAAACTTGCCAAGTAGAGTACAGATTTAAGAGAAGGTCAAAGCCGGGCGCAGTGGCTCACGCCTGTAATCCCAGCACTTTGGGAGGCTGAGGCAGGTGGATCACGAGGTCAGGAGATGGAGAACATCCTGGCCAACATGGTGAAACCCCATCTCTACTAAAATACAAAAACATTAGCTGGGTGTGGTCATGCGCGCCTGTAGTCCCAGCTACTCAGGAGGCTGAGGCAGGGGAATCATTTGAACTTGGGAGGCGGAGGTTGCAGTGAGCTGAGATCGTGCCACTGCACTCCAGCCTGGGTGACAGAGTGAGACTCCGTCTCACAAAAAAAGGTCATATCTTACGAGTTGTGGGAAGATCCTAGTCTCATTTTTTCCTGTATCTGGCAATACAGCAGGTTTTTGTTCTCTTTTGGTTCTATTTTCACTTTGGTTTTGATTAGGGACACTGTGTGGTTGTTGGGATAAAAGGCTATGCACGTGAGGGGAACTGGGATGAAGTCCGCAATAAGCATGACCACACTCAGCTTAGAACCTTCTTTATTAAGGAAGGTATTTCAGGCACTTTTATTAACAGGCACATATAAGCTTAGCAAGAGCACCTTTCAAAGTCACAGTTGCAATGGTTTTCGTAAGGTCAGACAGAGGCAGAGAACACAATCCTGGTGGCTTACCATCAAAATCATGACAAGTTGTCAACCTAATGCCTTCTGTCAAACATAACCACCATTCCCTCTGCTTCTGTCCTGTGAGGAATGACAGGAAGTAGGGATTCAAGACTCGATATTAATGTAGATCACATGTGACACTTGCGTGGTCAGCAGACAAGGCCCCCCACCCATGCCCAGGCTTGGACAAAATGGTGGCTATGTTTTCTCTGCCAAACCTCCTCATCTCTGCCATGTCTAGCCTAGACCTTGAAGTGTCTGACCCTCCCCGGACATGGAGGAACCACTGGCCCAGCAGCAGCACCAACACTAGGCTGCACCACTGAGCGTGTTTTCCGGGGGTGCAAGGCTTCTCCTGAGCGGGACCCCAATAAGACCACACCCATGAAGAGGTGGCGCAGGTCATAGTGTGACAAGTGCATCGGGACCACTGGGGGAGCTGCCACCAACAGATGGGTGTCTATGGGTGAGCCAGTTGGAAGGGGTCCAGATGCGCCAAGTGGATAGGACGCAGGTGCATCTGCATCCACCACGGGGGTGGGGACTGCTTCATTGGCACCTTCTGGTTGGGGCTGTGAGGTCGCGGGCTGGAAAAAAGACCATTTCCTTCAGTTAGTTTGCTTCCTCCTCCCCATCAAGACCACCCACAGGTCCAGGTGGCACTGGCACCCAATTTCATCACATTATACGTTTTTATTTGCAAAGAGTCTAGCAAGAAAGGACTTACCTAAGTACAGCGGATTGTCATCAAGGTTACAAGGAGGGGTGACTGGCCTATCCTGGCCCCAGCCAGGATTGCCTTGGTGATGGTGGACTTGCACACATATGTCCCATGAGTAAAAGCACCCCACCTATGGCTCACCCTAGCCCAGCAGTGCCACCCTCTTTGTCATCTGAAGCTGCAGCCAGTGGGGGCTGCCAGGTAGATCTGGCCACCTGGTCTCTGCAACTCAGGAAACCACTCCCACCTCCCACAAATAAAAGGGTGGCTTTGTCAACTACACAGTAAGGTGGTTCTTCCCTGTAGTCACTAGTTCGTGGGAGGGAAAGGCATAGCTAAAATATCCTTCCATTTGTTGATGATTCCACATACCCTAGTCTTATTTCATACTGTGAGGTTGGGAAGCTCAGGAGAGCAAATGTCCTGTCATCACCACTGCACTGCATAAATGTGAAGAGGTCATTGTATTCTGAAGGTGCAGGCAAGAATATTCATGGAGCTGTTACCTGTGTTTGGAACACTGTGCAGGTCACTGCAACCTCTTCTCCACCAAGCTTCTTATTGAGTGTTGCCTTACAAAAGCCATATTGCTGCCCACAGAGAAAGAGGAGTTATTTTAACTGATTTAAAAAATGGATCCCCCCCTCAATTTCATTGACACTCCAACCTTAAATTAGTTTGAGAAACCATTTTTCTTAAAGTTATAGTTTCTGCTTGTGGAAGGTATATGATTCTATATATAAAATGGAAATACAGAAATACTTTCTGAGTGAGAGATTACCCACAATCCCTTTCTGGTGGTGACCTAGAAAGAATGAGTGTTAACATTGATGCATTTCTTTCTTATTTTAAAATACTATTAAATATGATTTAAAAATTGAGATCATTGTGACTATACGATGTTGTATCCTGTGTTTTTTCACTTGCCACAATAGCATTTTCTCATATCATTCATTATTCTTTGAAAACACAATTTTTAGCGTCTGCACAATTTTCTATTTACCGATGTGCATGTATTATTCAATGACACCTTCCTGTTGGACATACAGATCTCTCTTTTTTGGTCTCTTTGTATCTATAATAAATCATTTTTATAGATATATTCTGTCAAATGTCACTGATGATTTCTTTTTTTGAGGCAGAGTCACTCTGTTGCCCAGGCTGAAGTGCAGTGGTGTGATCTCAGTTCACTGCAACCTCCGCCTCCCAGGTTCACACCATTCTCCTGCCTCAGCCACCCGAGTAGCTGGGACTACAGGTGCCCACCACCACGCCCGGCTAATTTTTTTGTGTTTTTAGTAGAGACGGAATTTCACCGTGTTAGCCAAGATGGTCTCGATCTCCTGACCTCATGATCCACCCATCTTGGCCTCCCATAGTGCTGGAATTACAGGCGTGGGCCACCACCCCAGCCACTGATGATTTCTTTAGACTAAAATCCTAGAAGTGTACATTATCAGCTCAAGGACTTGAAAGTTTCATATCAGAGTTATATGCCTAGAAAATGTGCACGTCACGCTCCCAGTGGCTGGGCGTGACTTGACTTGGCTTCATTAGGAAATAGCCTCTGTCTTTCTCCTAATTCCATGTGCTTGCAGTGGGTGAGATGACTTGGTGATGGCTTTTAAAGGGGTGAGGTGACACCCTAAGGAAAGACCTGCCATGATCCACAGGGAGCGGGCATTTGCACTGTTATTCTCTGTCTGCAGCCCCAAGATACAAACTACCCAAGGATGTTCTGTTCCACAAACAGCTCTGTCTGAGTGGTAACACCCCAAGGTCCCAGCCCACTCACCTTTTTTGCCAGCAGGTTGCAGTTGGCTGCCTCTGTGGCCTCTTTAGCAACACAGTCAGTGCCAGATATTGTAAACTCCACATACGTAGAAGGTGGGAGGGGCTGAGAAGAGTACATGAAAATGCTCTTGAGGAAACATGACTTAGAATGAAAAGGGCAGAGAAGGAGAGCGGGAAGTAGCCTCCTTCCGGGAGCGCCATTCATGCAGACCATGCGTGGTCCCAGAAGGCATGTCCCTCAATGGCTTACATAGGGCAGTCGCTATGGGGTTGTGTTCTGAAGTGCTTGTACTTTAGAGATATGGATTGTCTTCCTTGTAGGAGGGGCAAGTATCCATCACAGATCCTTCAGGTTGGAGGTGAGTTTGCAGACCGGAAACAGGAATCAGAAGGCCAGCCTTAGACTGGTAGGAGTGGGAACCCTTCCTCCCCACAGCCCTCACTCTTGGGCTGTACTTGAGACCCAAGGTTCAGGTTACTCCAAGATAGGGTGGGAAAGTGAGGAGATTAATACCTCTTCCACCTACTTCATAGAGTAGATTCAAATGAAAAGATTTAGACGAAAGTATGGAAGCTATCACTTGAGCTTTTTTTTCTTATAGTAGTTGCAGCATATGGACACAATAAAATATCTGTTATTTGGTCTAGTCTGGGGTGGGGATGTTCTAAGAATCACATATCTGATTAATAGAATTGCCATCTATACTAGTGTATTTCCAAGTATGGCCATGGCTGATATCCAGAATACATTTTCTTAAACATTTGAATTCTGTTGCATTCAAATGTGCTAAACCACCCACAGTACAATGAGATGTTTTCTCCAGTGACTCGAAAGGCATTTTAGGATCTTGCCATTATAAGCTCGTCAGCACAAGTGAGTATTAATTACGAGTCTGTGGCAGATGTTCAGCAGAGATGGGTGATGGTGGAGCCCAGTGAATTTACAGAGTGCTTCTGGCCGACTGGGAACCTCTACCCGCTGACACCGAGCTTTGGTTTTAGCTGGAACTGAGGGAGTGGGGATGTACCTGACTGCAACTGTGGCTGCTGGATGTTACAGTGGCTCAGCACGAGGGAGGAGCCGGGGGTGTTGGGGGTCCTCATGACACTCAGGGACCTGATACCCCTTAGGATGCTTTCTTCCCTTTCCAAGCAACCCTCTCCTTGCTTTCTCATCCCTGCCCCTGCACCTGTTCTTCTCTCCCTCCCGATCCACCACGTGCAGTACATTCCCGAAGTGTCACCGAATTGCCCAACCTGTCAAAAGAATCTCAGTCTTTACCACAAGTTGAGCCCGGGAAATTTCCTCCAGCTGAAAATTGGAGCCGTTGTTTCGGGCGTTGAAGGCGGTCACGGCAGCTTCCGCGGCGTGCACCACCCTGGTGTCGTTCAGCGGGGCCAGCAGAGGGCAGTCTTGGCACACTTTGCGCACGTCTTCGGCCGAGTCTGCTCGGAGAGGGGAAACCCGGATATAGGCAGCCAGTCTCCGTGGCATCGCCCCAGCTCTGCTGGTTAGCAAGGGCTAAGGCACGCCCCAAATGGCTTCAGGCACTTTCACTGCTTCTTACTAAACCTTCAAACAGCTCGTGCCATGCTGACATTTCTGCAGGAGCCCTTATTATCACGGGGCAATTTTCACCTCCAATAACAATAACTTCTTTTTATTTTTTTGAGACGATCTCACTCTGTGTCACCCAGGCTGGAATGCAGTGGCGTGATCTCGGCCCACTGCCACCTCTGCCTCCCAGGTTCAAGCGATTCTCCTGCTCCAATCTCCCTAGTAGCTGGGATTACAGGCAAGCACCACCACACCCAGCTAATTTTTATATTTTTAGTAGAGATGGGGGTTTCACCATGTTAGCCAGACTGGTCTCGAACTCCTGACCTCAGGTGATCCACCCGCCTCGGGTGGGTGGATTACAGGCATGAGCCACCGCACCAGGCCAAGAGCAGCTTCTTAAAACACAATTTTAAAATCCCAGAACCCAGGAAATTTGGCTTCTACTTTTCCTCACCGACAAAGCGGCTAGAACTACTTAGGTTGAAAATCATTCAAATCCTTTCCCCGCTTTCTCTACAGGGAAAAAATAAGAATAAGAATAGTCATCTGTACCTGGACTGGAATCACATTTTGCGTACGCCACGGAAAACTTGCCATTTACTTTCAACAACCGGAAATCACAGTCTCCTTCGACAGCCTGGAGAAAGAAACCCACGTGAGGATGGCTGCCCTTCCCCTTCGCACCCCCGGAAGGCTTCCTCCAGGCATGGCTGTCAAAGGTGACCCTTGCAAAATCGCCTTCTTTGGGTAATACTGAAACATGGCACTCTCTGCTTTCAGGGATACAACAATATAGTTAAACGCTTGTAAAAAATCAGCCTCAGGGCAGGTGGCATCAAATGCAATTTTATTTATGATGATGATGATTATTATTTTGAGGTAGAGATTCACTGTTGTTGCCCAGGCTGGAGTGCAATAGCAGGATCTTGGCTCACTGCAATCTCCGCCTCCCGGGTTCAAGCGATTCTCCTGCCTCAGTCTCCTGAGTAGCTGGGATTTACAGGTGCCCGTCACCACACCCTTTGTACTTTTAGTAGAGACAGGGTTTCACCCTGCCGGCCAGGCTGGTCTGGAACTCCTGACCTCAGGTGATCCACCTGCCTCGGCCTCCCAAAGTGCTGGGATCATAGGCATGAGCCACTGTGCTCAGCCACAAATGGCAATTTTAGAAACTGTACCCTGGCTAGCCAAGAAGGCAGGTTGAGAAGCTGGGTGAATCTGTGGAGCTGGCCAAAGGACCACCCACAGCCACCCTAAGAAGGGTACTCACATGCTCCTTCAGCTGCCTCACTCTGCATCCTGCCACAGGGGTGGGGTCCAGCGCATGGCAGGTGGTCTCCAGGGTGTCTATTTCAATCTCAAACATCTCTCCAAAGGGCTGCTGTAGAGACAAAGAGTGAAGCCGTGAGCAGCCCATTCCCCTGATCCTGTGGTGTGGGCCACGGTGTGCGCCCTCACTGGGCTTGAGCACACGCCCCTTTTGGAGAGGTGAGGGAAATGTCATTCTTATTGTCAGTCTGCAACTCCGTCTAGCTCTGAACTGGCCCATGGGCAGGACAATGACCAGGGCTTGTCTGGTCTTCGTCTGTCGATTACAGGAGCACCAGATGATGCTCGCAAAGCACAGGAGGTCTTGGGCTTGAACAAGTCCATGGAGCCACAGCCCTCACTCTGAGCCCTATTTGGAAACTACAAATGAGTATTAACGCTTATTTGTATTTATTATTTATTTATTATTTTTAAGATTTCACTCTTCAAGCATCGCTTTGGAAAATCCAGGTTTGGATTTTTCTCAGATAAGCTGCAAAATAAGGTTGTGTAGGGTAATATCTTACTGTCCTTTTTTTTAGTCTCCTCTATCCCTCCCTCTCCTTCTTTCTTTCTTCCTTTTATTACTTTCCTTCCTTCCTAGAGGGTTTTGCTGCTGCTGTCCTTGGCTTTTCCTTTGTCTCGGCTTGTGCAGCAGGTGCCGGCCTGCAACGATGCCGCTCTCTACTTCCCCCTGCTGGCGGTAATGGGGAAGGGCGAGTCTCCCTCTGACAGGAAACTGGGTATCACTAGCGTAGACACGAGGGAGCTTGCAACAATCCTTGGAGATGTTCTTGTCAGTTCACCTGGTTTTGTATCCTGTCTTCGAAGCCTGAAAAATCCAGAAGGTACAAGTATGCCTCTTCTTCTCTCAGCCCAGCTCTGCTTGCCTCTCATTGGTTCTGCCTGACTCACTAGTACCTGAAGCCTCAGCATCTCCTCCCCTGGGAGAAGCTCTGCATTTTTATGACGTCCAGGTGTGTGCAGAGTGACCGCCTGAAAGCGTCCACAGCTCTGAAGAACAGGAACTGGGTACACCTGAGTTTCTCAAGGAACCCAACTCTGAGGCTCTGCCTTTAGTGAAAGTCACAATGCCCATCCATTATTACCTGTTCCCTCAGATGTGCATGTTGCATGTTCATTTCCCCTGAATTGATCAGCGTTTCCTCCTAACCACCATTGTGCTTTAATATGGCTGCAGCACTCTTAAAATCCATCCAGAGCAATCCTGATTTCAAATATTTTGTCTCTTTGTGAGATGGATGGCAGTTGTCAGCCGGTCCAGGCTTCCTGCTGTTGACCTTATTTTCCAACCTAGATTGTAAACCCTTGTGGGCACATATTATGCCTTTTTCACCATTGTATTAGGTTGAACCATTAAAACAGTCAATATTTGGTTGCTTTAGATAAAGAAAAATGGCAGTTTTATATGGTTCAACCTAATATCTCTGGTTCTTGTCCAAGGAAGTCTTGTAATACATATTTGCTGAAAGAATTGTCATTCATCAGAAATAAAATCTAATTTCAAAACAGGCAGTAGACAGACAGCTTCTTCCCACCTCTCCAAATCTCTTTACTGATCCCCGAGGCATATTTCCAGCTTGACTTTTCTTGTCACTGGCTTCAGGCTGCGTTGGTTTCCTGTCTAGCGTGTGAGGAGGTGAATCCTGTTTATGCCAAGACTTCTCTCTGGGATGTGGGTAACTCTCTTAGGGAGGCAGTTTGTATAGAAGAAGGAACACAGATCTGGAATCAAATCCCAGCCTGAAGACTTAGTAATTATATGATCTTGGACCAAAACACACACACACACACACACACACACACACACACACACCCCAGAGCCTTGGTTTCCTCTTGTGTAAGACAATATACGCACCACACAGCACCAGGAGGCAGGACTGGGAAAGAGTAAATGAGATAATCTATGTGAATGGGCCTGGCATATAGTAGGCATCTGCCAGATGCTAGTTTTATTCATTCTCAGTCTTTGTCAGAGAGAAACCAAAACAAAGACAGATACGTGATTTTCAGCCAGTGGTAACGTGGCAACCAGGAGCTGGTTTCTTGGGTCCTAGTTTTTCCAGCAAGTTACACTTTCCACCTGTGATCTGCAAACTACCATGGAAGCACTTTTTCTTCTGCACACCACCCCACACCCTACCCAGCACCCTCCTGAGACCCATGACTGCTGTACAGAATGTCTCCTCTCTTGGTCTCTGCCTGCCCCTTCCCTCACTCCTGGGAAGAAATCAAAGAATTTACTCCTCTGTGGTTTCATTTGCACTGGGAGATAGTGATCTTTTGAGGCACCTGGTTGAGCTCCACATACAAATTATTTCAGCTCATACACAGCAGGTCCACTTACCTGAGGCCACACCTTCACTTCATCAATCTGGTTCAAGGTGTGTTTGTATCCCCAAGGAAGGTTTTGATTGATGTAGTCTACAGCTACCAGAGCTGCTTCCTCAGTTTCTGGATCATCGCAGTTCGGTTGTCTATAAATCAGCCCTGGGCCATGTGGGGCTGAGTGGCAGCCCCAGAGCCGAGCAAGACAAAGGAGCAGGACAAGGGACTTCATGGCTGCCCCAGAGAGGCCCTGGCAGGTGTGCAGGTGGCTGGAGGCTTCGGGACCAACCCAGGTGCTCTGCTGGGAAAGGTAGACTCATGGAGGGTAGTGGGCTTTATTTATCTGTTGGAGCCTGCCGGAAGAATTGCATAAGGATACAGGATGATTTCTGCTTTGGTTAAAAAAAAAAAAAAAAAAAAAAAAAACCTGCAAACATCAGCCCTGGAAAAGCAAACAGGTTAGGACATCGCTGGTCCCCAAGAAATCTGCCAAAGTCCATGCTGCTGTGGGGGAGATGCTCCAAAGTCTGCTTGGAACATGGTAATAGCAGCATAGAGAAGACAGCTGAGGGGATGAGGTGGACATGGTCAGCCTCAGAGTGCCATGGGTTTGGCAGCAGAGGAAATGTCTTCTACTGTGATCTGAGCATGCCATGGGGTCTGTGAGAGGGAAGGGGGGATACTTAGCAATTTGAAAAAATTCTCTAATGTCAGGGGGAATTAGCTTTCCAAGAGGAGTCCTATAGGAAGAACAAGGCCCACAGATATAGCAAAAGTACAGATGTGCTATAGGAGATGCCAAGATTTTGGGGGAAGATTCTTGGAGAAAAGAAGAAAGAATGAGATATGTTTCTGCCTAAAGTGGGTAATGGAGGTGGAAGGAGGGGGTTCCTGTGGCAGGACCAGGATGGGAAATGACCAGCAAAACGTGTGGGGTTCCCTGCCTCTTCTCTTCCTTCTCCAGACCTCACTGCCAGGGCCCTGCAGGTGGCAGCACAGATGGGCACTGACCTGAGTCTCCTAGCTGGCTGAGCATGATTAGCACCAGTAACCTAGTGCCCCAGCCAGTGCACAAGTGCAGCAGAGGGGAGTGCTGATCTAACAGCTACTCATTTGACACAACTCTGGGTTTGAGTTCGACACTGCAGGCTGAGACGCTGCACAAGCAGCTAAGGACACAAATGCCCCTTGAACACTCTTTGCAGACTCAGCAGAATTATAGTGTGTCTTTCTGGCCAGAACACAAGGCCAGTGTTGACTCCAGGCACTGCCTATTAAGTGATCCTTGACAATTCCAAGTGTGACCTCCAAGGAGGGTTGGCAGGATAAAGAGAGGCTTGGGAAATATCACACAAGGACCTGATTTGGTTTAGTCTGAAACAAAGAAACCCTCTCATGGAGACCAACATGATCTTCAAATATTTAGAGGCCATCATTGCGTGGGGGTGAATTTGTTCTAATGTTTGATACCGCTTCAGAGAAAAAAAAAAAAAAAAACTGGTTAAAAAAAAAGAAAGAAGAGGGGCTCCTCCAAAGGGAAGCTTAATATTGACTTTCTGGGGTGAGGATCGGGATGAGGGAGGTGAAGTGAGTGGTGACGGGGCAGAGAAGGTAGTTGGCAGGACTGTTTTCACATTTACTTCCAGCCGCTTACACACCACACAGAATCTTAATGACAGAAGCTCAGAAGGTGTGGCTGGGACTCCAGGTTCTTTCTGAGATGGGGAACATGACTCTTCCAGATGCAAAACAGACTCTGGTCATTTAGCAAGATGATCCTCAAAGCCAGGGGCAACCTTCCATCAGCCTTATACTCCATTTCACTCAGGGCTCTGACTCCTGAACTGTGTATAGAAGCTATGCTTTTCTTTACATAATCTTTAAAAATATTGAAGGGCTGGGCCCGGTGGCTCACACCCGTAATCCCAGCACTTTGGGAGGCCGAGGTGGGCAGATCACGAGGTCAGGAGATTGAGCCCATCCTGACCAACATGGTGAAACACCGTCTCTACTAAAAATACAAAAATTAGCTGGGCATGGTGGCGCACGCCTGTAGTCCCACCTACTTGGGAGGCTGAGACAGGAGAATCACTTGAACCCAGGGGGTGGAGGTTACAGTGAACCTAGATGGCACCACTGCACTCCAGCCTGGCAACAGAGGGAGACTCCATTTCAAAAAAAAAAAAAGAAAGAAAAAAAAAAAAAGGCCGGGCGCAGTGGCTCACGCCTGTAATCCCAGCACTTTGGGAGGCCGAGGCGGGTGGATCACGAGGTCAGGAGATCGAGACAATCCTGGCTAACATCCTGGCTAACACAGTGAAACCCCGTCTCTACTAAAAATACAAAAAATTAGCCGGGCATGGTGGCGGGCGCCTGTAGTCCCATCTACTGGGGAAGCTGAGGCGGGAGAATGGCGGGAACCCGGGAGGCGGAGCATGCAGTGAGCCGAGATTGCGCCACTGCACTCCAGCCTGGGCGACAGAGCGAGACTCCGTCCAAAAAAAAAAAGGGAATAAAGTGTGGTGTGGTGACACACACCTGCAATCCCAACTATGAAGGCAGGATAATCGCATAAGCCCTGGGGTAAGCTATGGCTGCAGTGAGCTATGATCGTGCCACTGCGCTCCAGCCCAGCCAACAGAATGAGACTCTGTCTCAAAAAAGAAATCATTCACAATCTCATCATGCAGAGATAAACAATGTTAATGTTTTGGTGCATTTATATCTTTTCTTTTTTCTATGTAAAATAATATTTTAATATAATTTTGATTATACTGCATATACAGCTTTTAAAATTTTTATCACCTATCATTTTAACTTTAATATTTTCCTATGTCATTAAGTAGACTTAAAAACACGTTTACGGGCCAGGCGCTGTGGCTTACACCTGTAATCCCAGCACTTTGGGAGGCCGAGGCAGGTGGATCACGAGGTCAAGAGATAGAGACCATCCTGGCCAACATGGTGAAACCCCATCTGTACTAAAAATACAAAAAATTAGCTGGGCATGGTGCTTGATGCCGTAATCTCAGCTACTTGGGAGGCTGAGGCAGGAGAATCACTTAAACCTGGGAGGCAGAGGCTGCAATGAGGGGAGATTGTACCACTGCACTCCAGCCTAGGCAACAGAGGGAAACTCTGTCTCAAAAGAAAAAAAAAACACAACACACTTTTTTATTTAGGAATTTCTGGCTTTTGATTCCTTTTTTCAGGATAGATTTTTAGAAGTAAAATGATTGATTCTAATGATTTGCACATTTTTAAAGCTCTTAATTTCTATAGTCAAATCGCCTATTTGGCTATGCCAATTTATCCCCTTCCATTTAGCTGTTGTGTGATATCAGCTCAGCTGTTTTCTCTTTTCCTCTGCTACTGCTTTCATGCTGACTTTTGTGGGAGCTTAGATATGTGAACACTATCAGAACTCTTTTTTTAAAATGTAATTTATGAATATCTTTGCTTTTATCTCAACTTCTCTGTATGCCTAATACTTATAAACTGAAATAACTTTGGTATCAAGCCGAATAAAATGGTTCCTTAGATTTTTTCAGTTTCCTTAGAAAGAAATGTTGCCATTTACTTACTGGAAATGAGGAAGAAAATAGATGATATTTTGGTATGTTTTCCAAGATGGCTGTAGCATTAGTGCCAATGGGTAGTTCCCTGTGCCTGCTGACACCAGTTTTAAACTTTAAAGGATTCTCACTTACCAATTGTATATGGGACTCCTGAGTGATCTTCACATGTTGAATACATATACTCATGAGCAATCTTGGGTCAGTTTGATCTAACTGGCTCCAGCTTCTTTGCATGTCAGTAGGAGATAGGCATTTCCTCCATTTTCTGGTCCTTTGCTGCATTATTTTAGTTACTTTTCTGTGCATTTTTCTATGAGGTCCACATCACAGCAATAAAATAATCCTCATTCCATTCACACTATGATGGCTGATAGTGTGTTGAGAATATCAAGGGCTTGTTAGAACTGGTTAAGGAGAGCAGGCCCAACAGTCTAAGGAGCAGGAGAGGATCAACAATCTCCAGGAGATGGCAGCAGGGCACCGAGCAGTGCTTGCTGGGTGCAACCCTTGTGCAGTTGATGGCAGAAGTCTCAAGATGGCAGGTTGTCTTAGTCCATTTGTGTTTCTATAAAGGAATACCTGAGGCTAGGTAATTTATAAAGAAAAGAGGTTTATTTGGCTCATGGTTCTACAGGCTGTACAAGAAGCATGACACCAGCATCTGCTTCTGGTGAGGGCTATAGGCTGCTTCCACTCATGGCGGAAAGCAAAGAGGAGCTGGTGAGCGCAAGCAAACGGTGAAAGAGAAGGGAGACGACCACCTTTTTTTGTTGTTTTTTCTTTTTTTTTTTTTTAACAACCAGCTCTCAAGGAAAATAATATAGCAGGAATTCACTCATGTCCACCAGGATGGCACCAAGCCCTTCATGAGGGATCTGTCTCCATGACCCGAACACCTCCCATTAGGCCCCACCTCCAACACTGGGGATTAAATTTCAACATGAGATGTCAGGGGACAAACATCCGAAGTAGAGCAGCAGCTGAGGATGGCACCAGTGTGTCTGAATTTGTCAAAAGGACTCTTTGCCAGGGAGCCACTAGGGCAGGTGATGTATTTAAACTATTCCAAGGCAGAATTCAGTGTTTATAGTTGCAGGTCAGGAGCCACAACAAGAAAGATCACCATAAGCTCAGGGTCAGAGTTTCTCAGAGGTTGGTTCCATCAGTGGACGTGGGTGTGGGAGGAAGAGGATAGATCTAGAAAGATGTGAAATATCCAGTCAGGCAGCAAGAGCTAAGGTGATAGCTAGAAACCAGTCTCTCACAAAACAGAAGATGAAAAAGTGCCTGTCAGCAAAAGCCAGAAGGAGGACTTGTTTCTGTAGGGAGGAAACAGCAGTGGTTGATTTTTAAATCATTAGGTCAGGTTCATGGCTCTGCCCTTTCTGCTACTTAAAGGGCCTAGGCCCTGATAGACTGAGTATTAATTTCACTCTGAGACTGGGTGTTTCTTCATTCATATGTTCCATGAACAAACATTCATTGAGCACCTACTATCTGTGTTATCAGATGCCTGGACACAGGGTAATGAGAACCACATGCTCTGGAGGAGCTTATCTTGACTCATTTAGTCCAGCAAGGTCTGATTAGCAAAGAACTTTATGTTAATATATGAAATTATCATTCTGTTATTAGACAAATTATCATAATTTCCTGTGAAGGCAGATTGGGATTTATTTCTCTAATGTAAAGCACCAGTGAATGAAAGCAAGTTACCCTTGTCCAAGGACCCATCTGGTTTCTTGTGAAGGTAACTTAACACCAAGTGCCCTGGAAGTCATCAACCCATAATTAGGAAGAGCCCCTTGCACTCGGTGCCAAAGTTGGGAGATGTGGGCCCAACCACAGCATGGCAAGAATGACCATAAGTAATGGCTCCATGTTTTGCGGTGGAAAAAGGGCTCTGCAAACCTTCCTCCAACCCTGCCCGCATGAGCAGGACCTAGCTCTGCAAATCCAAACCCCAGAAAGGACATTGCATTTGAGAACGTATAAATGGAAGAGTAAAGCCTGGACTAGAGTAGGGCAAGGGAGTGGGTAAAGGTGCAAATTTCAAGGAGGCCTCTCCCTCGGGGTTGCTGCTTCTTAAATTTTGTGTTCTAGCCCTCTCGTGCTGCACCTTTGTCCTGCCCTGGGGAAGAGGCATATCTAAACCCAGGATAGAAAAAATGTTTCTGGCAGGGTGCAGTGACTCACACCTGTAATCCCGGCACTTTGGGAGGCAGAGGCGGATGGATCACCTGAGGTCAGGGGTTCAAGACCAGCCTGGCCAACATGGAGAAACCCCGTCTCTACTAAAAATACAAAAATTATCCAGGCATAGTGGTGCGCGCCTGTAATTCCAGCTACTCGGGAGGCTGAGGCAGGAGAATCACTTGAACCTGGGAGGTGGAGGTTGCAGTGAGCCGAGATCGCGCCATTGCACTCCAGCCTGGGCGACAGAGTAAGACCCCGTCTCCAAAAAAGAAAAAAAAAGTTTCCATTTCATCAAATATTTTTTCTCTTTCAAGTGAAGTTCTTTTAACATTTGGGCTGGTGATCCTATGTGTGCAATGGGCCCCAACACAGCAATCCTTGCAGTAAACTTTTCATCATCACATAAGAAACAATGGGAACCTTCCATTCTCTTTTGTACAATAGAAAGGAGATTTCCAACTACATACTGTTTAGTGTGGCCTTGACACTCACTTAATATTCTGTCTTATAAGAGAATCACTTCACGGTTAAAGAAATCAGGAGATTTGAGCTTTCCAGGCCTGGAACAGCACCTCCTCAGGAAAACAGCATCATCATAGCTCCTGTTACTGACTTATTCATAAAAGGCACGAGAGCTGTACTATTCTTATCCTTCCTCCTTTACAGAGGGAAAAAGGGCTGAGAGGTTCTGGAACTTGACCACATCACACACCAAGAAAATGGAAGGGCCTGGATTTAGCCCAATCACTTTATTTCTGTATTAACCCCAAACCAAAAGTATATGGGGCCCAAGAAAAGCTGGGGAGGTTGGCTACTAGACACCAATCTCCTGCTAGACACTAAATTGAGCAAATCATTATTCTTAACAATAGAAAACATGACTGCATTAAAAAAGGATGAGTTCATGTCCTTTGTAGGGACATGGATGAAGCTGGAAACCATCATTCTGAGCAAACTATCGCAAGGACAGAAAACCAAACACTGCATGCTCTCACTCATAGGTGGGAATTGAACAATGAGAACACTTGGACACAGGGTGGGGAACATCACACACCAGGGCCTGTCATGGGGTGGGGGCAGGGGGAGGGATAGCATTAGGAGAAACACCTAATGTAGATGATGAGTTGATGGGTGCAGCACACCAACATGGCACATGTATACATATGTAACAAACCTGCACGTTGTGCACATGTAATCTAGAACTTAAGTATAATTTTTTAAAATGGCTGCATGTTGCTATATTAGAAAGGAAAACTGATTCAAACTCATTCTTGTTGATATGAAAATCAAAATATAAAATACAAAAAAGAGAAAGGAATAGAAAAATGTATTGAGTTTGGTCAACAATTAAATAATTTAAAAGTCAGTTTGTGCCCATAATTTCAGTTGTAGAAAATATCTGGATCTCAGTTTTTCCAAAAAACACTTTGACTTGTTGACTTTAGTGATGACTCAGCGGGTATTAAAGTTATCTCTATTTCAGGTTTAGAAGGTAAATAAAGGGTAAATGATTACACTGTTTCTAGTCAAATGTTTTTCAGAGAAAACACTAGTCAATGCAGATAGTCACATCCATCTTGCCTGCTGGTTTCTGTCACCAAACTTTGATGTCTTCAAAGCAAGGCGAGTGAGTGGCGCTCTTCAGACAAGAAGGAAGATGGCAAGTGAAATCATCTTCTTCCAATGAGCCCCATGCTGTGCTTGTTGATGTCCTTGGTCACGGAGATTTTCAGAAGAGCCACGGCCTTACCAGTGAAGGTTACACAGAGGCCACTGGAGTCAAGTAACTCATTGCACCTTATTACATGTAGGCACTTATTTATCCATCATGCAGATTATTGGGATTGCAATGAGTCCTTTCAACAATTAGTCAATATTGAAGATTCTATGGATCCATTTATTGACACATATTGGGTAGTCCCTGGAAACATTCATTATCTTCAAAACTGTTTCTTGGACATTGTGCTAGGTGCTAAGGAAACACAAATGGAAGGAATAATTCTTGTCTTCCAGGTGCTCACCATTGGGTCTGATGCTATACAACTATTGTGAACACATGAGGGAAGTGTAAGCTGTGGTTCTTGCCCTCAGCCTGAGGAGCACAGTCCCTGAGGTGGAAGGGTCTCCGGACGACAGCACTGTCCATGTCTTATTTACTCTTGATTTCCAGCACCTGCCTCCTGCCCAGCACAATTGGGTCCCAAACCTGATCACTGACGGGGTTGCTCTGGACCAGCCCATCACTCAATGCAGAGCTTCCCTCCAGTGTTTGGTGTCTGCTTGAGGATGTGGAGATAGGAGGGCCTCTCTCCCACTCCTGCAGCCCATTGCATTGTTGCTTCGCACTGATTACTAAGAGATCTCCCTGCCTGCCTTGTAACCTCACCAACAAACCCAGATTCTGCCCTCAGGAGCTACATGAATTAAAACACTATACTGACTAAGTCCCTGGTCTCTATATTATGCTTCAGGTGTTTAGAGACATCTGTGCTGTATCTTGTTTTCCTTCCCTGGCCTCCAATATCCCTATTCCTTTAGATACTTCTCAGGTGAATTAGTTTTGATACTACTTCATCATCCTATTGACCAGGCAAGACTAGCACCAATGATTAATAGGATGAATCATCCTGTGATTAGGAGTGAAATTAATTCTTAGCTATCTGAGTGGGTGTGATCTGATGCCTGCACATGTGTGTACACGTGGACAATTCAACAATTACAGGATGAAGATTAGCCAGCTGCTACTGGCAGGACAGAGGGGTTCTCTTGGTTTTCAGAGGCTTATCTGGACCCTCAGAAGGATTAACAATGAAACCAACAAACAGGTCCTTCTTCTCCATAGATTACCTTGATGAGACTTCTTGAACGTTGAGAGGGAAAAATGTATGAGGCTAATGGAAGACCCATAAGAGGGGACTAAGTCTCCTACTCTGCTTGGATCTGGCATGGCTCTTGGCTGTAGCATTTCTTCACTCTTTGTTGTCTGATCTCTTGAATACACTTGAGGATATGGGCAATCTTAGCCTCTCATGTTCTTGTTAGAATAGTAGAAGGAGACACCTTGAAATTGAGAGGGTGCAGATCACAGGGCCAGGGCAGCTAATGTGGGCAATTTTCTTCCTGTGCTGGGATTATGCAACAGGCAGTGAGATCATTTGGTGGGTTAAGCAAGAGATTGAGCCTCCAGAATTTAGATTCTTTTTTTTTTTTTTTTTTTTTTTTTTTTGTGAGACAAAGTTTCGCTTTTGTTGCCCAGGCTGGAGTGCAGTGGCATGATCTCACCACTGGGTTCAAGCGATTCTCCTGTCTCAGCCTCCAGAGTAGCTGGGATTACAGTACAGGAGCCCGCCACTACATTCAGCTAATTTTTGGTATTTTTAGTAGAGATGGGTTTCACCGTGTTGGCCAGGCTGGTCTCGAACTCCTAACCTCAGGTGATCTTCCTGCCTTGACCTCCCAAAGTGCTGGGATTACAGGCATGAGTCACCACGCCTGGCCAGAATTCAGGTTCTAATGGAGACTGAGGCGTGGGAGGGTGGATACTTGCAGGAAGGTAAGGGTAAGATGAAGAGAGGCTGGATGGGTGGGAGGCTGGGGTGTGGGAGCAACCTGATCAGGGAGCTTACATCGAGAATCAGGATAGATCCAAGTCCAAACCCTGGTACCACTATTTACTTGCTATGTGACCTAACTAGAGATTAAATCTGGCTATGCCTTTGTTTCTTCATCTGTTAAATATGGACAGTAAAACCTGGCTAATAGAGATGAGCCGAAAATTTAGTGAGATAACTTGCAAAATGCTCAGCGCAGGGCCTGGCACATGGTAAGCTATTAATAAATGGGAGTCCTTTTTTTGTTTGAGATGGAGTTTCACTCTGTCGCCCAGGCTGGAGTGCAGTGGCGCGATCTCGGCTCGCTGTAACCGCCACCTTCTGGGTTCAAGTGATTCTCCTGCCTCAGGCTCCCAAGAACCTGGGATTACAGGTGCCCACCACACCCAGCTAATTTTTGTATTTGTAGTAGAGATGGGGTTTCACCATGTTAGTCAGGCTGCTCTAGAACTCCTGACCTCAGGTGATCCACTGGCTTCAGCCTCCCAAAGTGCTGGGATTACAGGCATGAGCCACCGCACCTGGCCGCTAAATGAGAGTTCTTAATAGCTCTAATAATACACTAGGACTGAGGGCACAAAGAGGCAACATAGGGAACACTAAAGACCAAGATACGGTCTTTGCCTTCAAGTGGCCTATCTCTAGAGGCAATACATCCTAATGGCTAAGAGTAAGGGCTCCTTAGCTTTATCACCTTGTGCAAGTTACTTAACTCACTGCATCTCATTTTATCCTTCTGTAAAAGGAATAGCAGCAATGCATACTTCACAGGACTAATGAGAGCATTAAATAATATGGTATGCTTAGCATTCCTGGCATCAGGTAAGGGGCTATATTACCACTTTCCCAGACGGTAGAAATATAACAGGTAAACAGAGCTAGGGCCACATCTTTTTGCATCAACATGCTGACAAAGAGAGGGTTATATGTCGGCAACTTCCTGTAACAAGAGGAACCAGGAAAAAAGGCAGATAGTGGTATTGCAGGAAAATAACCGATCAATCTTTCCCCATTCTTTGTGCTACAAAGACCACTGTTCCTGTGCTACAAGGAACAGTGGCCAACTTGGGGAACCCAATGAGGCAGGACTCAAAGAGAAGAAGGCAGTAGGCATAGGTCAGAGTGGCTGGTGGGGGCTTGGGATGCCGAGTACACAGCTAAGTTTCCTGCAAGGTGAAGAAGCAGGCACAGAGGCTGGGACACTGAAACAGGGCTAAGGAAGGAGAGGGAGCAGCTCGGAAGCTTCCCTGGGAGGCGATTCCAATAGGCATTTAAAAGATTGTGTTTGCCCAGTGGACTTTCAGCTTCCCATTGGAGTCTGCAGGTATAATCCCCAGGGCTGGCTTCCCAGGTGGGTGTCCTGTGCAGGGTCCTGCACTTAAAAGGACCCTGTGTTTGTGGAATGCTCTGCTGTGGCTGCCTTGAAATTCTTTTTTTTTTTTTTTCAAGACAGAGTCTTGGTCTGTTACACAGGCTGGAGTGCAGTGGCGTGATCTCGGCTCGCTGCAACCTCTGCCTCCCAGGTTCAAATGATTCTCCTGCCTCGGCCTCCTGAGTAGCTGGGTCTATAGGCAGGTGCCACCCCGCTCGGCTAATTTTTGTATTTTTAATAGAGACTGGTGTTCACCATTGTTGACCAGCCTGACTTTTTAGCAAGGACCTTGGGTTTTCATCTTGCATAGGGCTTGCATATAGCCAGTCATTAATCATAACTAGTACATTAGAGGAACCAAGTGGCATTTGCAGGAGAGTGGGGGTGGGGGGAGTGGATCAGCTGAGGGTGGACAGGGGGACAGGAAAGAAGGTGTCGTGGACAGGGGACACTTTTAATTTGACCCTGAAGGATGGGCAGGATTTGGATAGATAGAAATGGGAGCACGGCTATTGGTTGGAAGGAATATGTTGGCAAAGTCGAGGTGTAGGAGTATGGACTTTGCTTAGGGAATGGTAGGAATCCTTGTGAACCTGGAGTCTGCTCTTGAGCTGCTCACATCTGAGCCCTTCCACAGGAATGCCATGCTCAGCTGGCCTTTCTGCAGGGAGCCTTTTTCAAGGCCTTTTAAGTCCTTTCCTGCAAGTACCACTCTGCTAGGTGCCTGCCCAACTAATAAATTAAATCCAGCCATGTTATTCACCGAAACCTCAAAGCACGGGTGGAGAAAAGCAGATTTTTTAAAGAATCAGCAATTTTTAATTGAAAATACGGTTACTGCCAGGCGCGGTGGCTCACGCCTATAATCCAGCACTTTGGGAGGCCGAGGCGGGTGGATCACCTGAGGTCGGGAGTTCAAGACCAGCCTGGACAACTTGGTGGAACCCAGTCTCTACTGAAAACAAAAATTAGCTGGGAGTGGTGGTGGGCGCCTGTAATCCCAGCTACTCGGGAGGCTGAGGCAGGAGAATCACTTGAACCTGGTAGGCGTAGGTTGCGGTGAGCCGAGATCGCGCCACTGCACTCCAGCCTGGGCAAAAAGTGAGACTCCATCAAAAAAAAAAAAAAAAGAAAGGGAAGAAAGGGAGAAAGGGAGAAAGAAAGGAAGAAAGGAAGAAAGAAAGAAAAAGAAAGGAAGGAAGGAAGGAAGGAAGGAAGGAAGAAAGGAAGGAAGGAAGAATACGGTTATTGAGGCTGGGCCTGGTGGCTCACGCCTATAATCCCAGCACTTTGGGAAGCCGAGTTGGGAGGATCACTTAAGCCTAGGAGTTTGAGAACAGCCTGCCAATATGGTGAGATGCCGTCTCTAGAAACAAACAAACAAAAAACAACTGTTGTGGTGGCGTGCACCTGCAGTCCCAGCAACACTGGAGGCTAAGGTGGAAGGATTGCTTCAGTGCAGGAGGTTGAGGCTGCAGTGAGCTATAATAGTACCACTGCACTCCAGCCTGGGTGACAGAGAGAGACCCTGACTCAAAAAAAGGAGAAAAAATTGTTATTTAAATAAAGAAAAATACTTAAAATAGGTTAAATAATAGATTAAATACAGACCAAGGGAAAAATCAATTAAGAATCCCCATCAAACTGGGTGTCATGGCATGTGCCTGAAGTATCACCAGCTTCTAGGAGTATCTAGTAGCTGATAAGACTACTAGGAGCCCAGGAGTTTGAGTCCAGCCTGTGCAATGTAGCAAAACATCATGGAAAGAAAAGAAAAGGGAAGGGAAGAGAAGAAAAGAGGAGAGAGAGAGAGCGAGAGAAAGAAAGAGAGGAACGAAGGAAGGAAGGAAGGAAGGAAGGAAGGAAGGAAGGAAGGAAGGAAGGAAGGAAGGGAGGGAGGGAGGGAGGGAGGGAGGGAGGGAGGGAAGGAGGGAGAGAGGGAGGAAAGAAAAAAAAAGGGAAGGGAAGAGAAGAAAAGAGGAGAGAGAAAGAGAGGAAGGAAGGAAGGGAGGGAGGGAGAGAGGGAGGGAAAGAAAGAAAGAAAGAAAGAGAGAAAGAAAGAGAGAAAGAAAGAAAGAAAGAAAGAAAGAAAGAAAGAAAGAAAGAAAGAAAGAAAGAAAAAACAGAGAGAGAGGGAGGGAGGGAAGGAAAGAAAAAAAGAAAGGAAGGAAGGAAGGAGAAAGGAGAAAGGGAAGGAGAGAAAGAAGGAAGGAAAGAGAAAGGAAGGAAGAGAAAAGAAAAAATTATACAATTCTCATCATCCAACTTGCTCTCTTGGTCTTTTATATCACAACTTCTCTGTAGGGATTTGCATAGCTGGCAAGTGGTAGAGGCAGAATTCTGACCAGGATCCAAATCCTGTCCTGTGTCCTGTGCCCCACAGTGTGACAACTCCTGCTTCACTCCCTCAGGGTGGGTTTCCCCAGACAGAAGCCTAGAGTGGTTCAGAAAACAGTGCAAGTGTTGGCATTTATAAAATCACCTAGAGTCATACCATAATGACACAGATGAGAGACAACATGAAAAGAAAAAGGCATTTTTCTTTTAAAAATCTCACAATTTCTACCCTCAACTGACAATCCTAAAATTTGCATTTCAAATTGTATGTCTATGAACATGATATGACTGTCATTATTTGTGTGAACTCAGTATATTGTGAATGACATGCCAATGTACATTTTGTTGTATTCCTTAGATTTGCATAAATATTGAGCTTCGCCACTTGCTCAACAAGCTTTAATTTTTCTTTCTTTCTTTCTTTCTTTTTTTTTTGAGGCAGAGCTTTGCTTTTGTTGGAGTGGAAGGTTGGAGTGCAGTGGCACAATCTCAGCTCACTGCAGCCTCTGCCTCCTGGGTTCAAGCAATTCTCCTGCCTCAGCCTCCTGGGTAGCTGGAATTACAGGTGCCCACCAGCACCCCTGGCTAATTTTTTGTATTTTTAGTAGAGATGGGGTTTCACTGTGTTGGCCATGCTGGCATTGAACTCCTGACCTCAGGCGATCTGCTTGCCTTGGCCTCCCAATATATTGGGATTACAGGCAGGAGCCACCATGCCCGGACGAGCTTTGGTTTTTCTTTTCCAGTATGTGTCCCATGGCTTCTAAAAGTTTGAGCTCCTGCTCCTGAATTAAACAGGACCGAGTTGCATAGATAGGTAGTATGTTTTGTGTAGTCCCAGAGCCTCAGCCTCCTCCAAGCTGTGCTGCTGCTCTCTGGGGACTAGTGGGACAGAACACCTGTGGTAGGGCTGACGAGTCCGGACCAACAGACCTGGCCTGGTAACAGAGCCTCCATGGTCAATGGGAACAGAAAGAGTGTCGCTTAGATTTGGCTTGTGGCTCAGCCCTACTTTGAACTCCTATCCAAGTTCTGTTACAAGTAAGAACTGAAGAGACTGTCCCTAGAGGACCCCAGGAAGTTCAGACATCTCTGTTTTGATGCCTGTTGACAGCTTGTAACACAGCAGAAAAAAGAGGCCTTCTTCTACAGTCTGCACAGAGCTCTGGATGACCCTGGGTGCTCTGTGGCCTCAGCAGGAGAGGGCAGGGTCCAGTAGCTGGGCGGGGTCCAGTAGCCAGGCAGTGCCCAGGTTGAGGAAGCAGTGCCCAGCAACAGGCAGCAGTGTCTAGGAGAAGGCAGCAGTGCCCAGGGCAGGCAGTCGTGCCCTGAAGAAGGGAGTGGTCCTCTCATAGTCCCTATGTCATTTGATCACTGCTAAAAAACAATGTCCACTCACTGTATACTAATACACAGCATATTCTGAGAAGTGAACAGAGAATACAACATTTAACCAAAAGAAATTTGGGAACATCACATTTAAGAAGGGATAGGAAATGGTTACCAAGGACAGTTTAAACCAACAGTGACTACATGTAAAGAGGAGATTGTAAAGTGGAGGGGCAGCATTATCTCTTTTTTTTTTTTTTTTTAATTTATTTATTATTATTATACTTTAAGTTGTAGGGTACATGTGCATAACGTGCAGGTTTGTTACATATGTATACTTGTGCCATGTTGGTCTGCTGCACCCATCAACTCGTCATTTACATCAGGTATAACTCCCAATGCAATCCCTCCCCCCTCCCCCCTCCCCATGACAGGCCCCGGTGTGTGATGTTCCCCTTCCTGAGTCCAAGTGATCTCATTGTTCAGTTCCCACCTATGAGTGAGAACATGCGGTGTTTGGTTTTCTGTTCTTGTGATAGTTTGCTGAGAATGATGGTTTCCAGCTGCATCCATGTCCCTACAAAGGACGCAAACTCATCCTTTTTTATGGCTGCATAGTATTCCATGGTGTATATGTGCCACATTTTCTTAATCCAATCTGTCACTGATGGACATTTGGGTTGATTCCAAGTCTTTGCTATTGTGAATAGTGCTGCAATAAACATACGTGTGCATGTGTCTTTATAGCAGCATAATTTATAATCCTTTGGGTATATCCCCAGTAATGGGATGGCTGGGTCATATGGTACATCTAGTTCTAGATCCTTGAGGAATCGCCATACTGTTTTCCATAATGGTTGAACTAGTTTACAATCCCACCAACAGTGTAAAAGTGTTCCTATTTCTCCACATCCTCTCCAGCACCTGTTGTTTCCTGACTTTTGAATGATCGCCATTCTAACTGGTGTGAGATGGTATCTCATTGTGGTTTTGATTTGCATTTCTCTGATGGCCAGTGATGATGAGCATTTTTTCATATGTCTGTTGGCTGTATGAATGTCTTCTTTTGAGAAATGTCTGTTCATATCCTTTGCCCACTTTTTGATGGGGTTGTTTGTTTTTTTCTTGTAAATTTGTTTGAGTTCTTTGTAGGTTCTGGATATTAGCCCTTTGTCAGATGAGTAGATTGCAAAAATTTTCTCCCATTCTGTAGGTTGCCTGTTCACTCTGATGGTAGTTTCTTTTGCTGTGCAGAAGCTCTTTAGTTTAATGAGATCCCATTTGTCAATTTTAGCTTTTGCTGCCGTTGCTTTTGGTGTTTTAGACATGAAGTCTTTGCCCATGCCTATGTCCTGAATGGTACTACCTAGGTTTTCCTCTAGGATTTTTATGGTATTAGGTCTAACATTTAAGTCTCTAATCCATCTTGAATTAATTTTCGTATAAGGAGTAAGGAAAGGATCCAGTTTCAGCTTTCTACTTATGGCTAGCCAATTTTCCCAGCACCATTTATTAAATAGGGAATCCTTTCCCCATTTCTTGTTTTTCTCAGGTTTGTCAAAGATCAGATGGCTGTAGATGTGTGGTATTATTTCTGAGGACTCTGTTCTGTTCCATTGGTCTATATCTCTGTTTTGGTACCAGTACCATGCTGTTTTGGTTACTGTAGCCTTGTAGTATAGTTTGAAGTCAGGTAGCGTGATGCCTCCAGCTTTGTTCTTTTGACTTAGGATTGTCTTGGAGATGCGGGCTCTTTTTTGGTTCCATATGAACTTTAAAGCAGTTTTTTCCAATTCTGTGAAGAAACTCATTGGTAGCTTGATGGGGATGGCATTGAATCTATAAATTACCTTGGGCAGTATGGCCATTTTCACGATATTGATTCTTCCTATCCATGAGCATGGTATGTTCTTCCATTTGTTTGTGTCCTCTTTTATTTCACTGAGCAGTGGTTTGTAGTTCTCCTTGAAGAGGTCCTTTACATCCCTTGTAAGTTGGATTCCTAGGTATTTGATTCTCTTTGAAGCAATTGTGAATGGAAGTTCATTCATGATTTGGCTCTCTGTTTGTCTGTTACTGGTGTATAAGAATGCTTGTGATTTTTGCACATTAATTTTGTATCCTGAGACTTTGCTGAAGTTGCTTATCAGCTTAAGGAGATTTTGGGCTGAGACAATGGGGTTTTCTAAATATACAATCATGTCATCTGCAAACAGGGACAATTTGACTTCTTCTTTTCCTAACTGAATACCCCTGATTTCTTTCTCTTGCCTAATTGCCCTAGCCAGAACTTCCAACACTATGTTGAATAGGAGTGGTGAGAGAGGGCATCCCTGTCTTGTGCCAGTTTTCAAAGGGAATTTTTCCAGTTTTTGCCCATTCAGTATGATATTGGCTGTGGGTTTGTCATAAATAGCTCTTATTATTTTGAGGTACGTTCCATCAATACCGAATTTATTGAGCGTTTTTAGCATGAAGGGCTGTTGAATTTTGTTAAAAGCCTTTTCTGCATCTATTGAAATAATCATGTGGTTCTTGTCTTTGGTTCTGTTTATATGCTGGATTATGTTTATTGATTTGCGAATGTTGAACCAGCCTTGCATCCCAGGGATGAAGCCCACTTGATCATGGTGGATAAGCTTTTTGATGTGTTGCTGAATCCGGTTTGCCAGTATTTTATTGAGGATTTTTGCATCGATGTTCATCAGGGATATTGGTCTAAAATTCTCTTTTTTTGTTGTATCTCTGCCAGGCTTTGGTATCAGGATGATGTTGGCCTCATAAAATGAGTTAGGGAGGATTCCCTCTTTTTCTATTGATTGGAATAGTTTCAGAAGGAATGGTACCAACTCCTCCTTATACCTCTGGTAGAATTCAGCTGTGAATCCATCTGGTCCTGGACTTTTTTTGGTTGGTAGGCTATTAATTGTTGCCTCAATTTCAGAGCCTGCTATTGGTCTATTCAGGGATTCAACTTCTTCCTGGTTTAGTCTTGGAAGAGTGTAAGTGTCCAGGAAATTATCCATTTCTTCTAGATTTTCCAGTTTATTTGCGTAGAGGTGTTTATAGTATTCTCTGATGGTAGTTTGTATTTCTGTGGGGTCGGTGGTGATATCCCCTTTTTCATTTTTAATTGCGTCGATTTGATTCTTCTCTCTTTTCTTCTTTATTAGTCTTGCTAGTGGTCTGTCAATTTTGTTGATCTTTTCAAAAAACCAACTCCTGGATTCATTGATTTTTTGGAGGGTTTTTTGTGTCTCTATCTCCTTCAGTTCTGCTCTGATCTTAGTTATTTCTAGCCTTCTGCTAGCTTTCGAATGTGTTTGCTCTTGCTTCTCTAGTTCTTTTAATTGCGATGTTAGAGTGTCAATTTTAGATCTTTCCTGCTTTCTCTTGTGGGCATTTAGTGCTATAAATTTCCCTCTACACACTGCTTTAAATGTGTCCCAGAGATTCTGGTATGTTGTATCTTTGTTCTCATTGGTTTCAAAGAACATCTTGATTTCTGCCTTCATTTCGTGATGTACCCAGTAGTCATTCAGGAGCAGGTTGTTCAGTTTCCATGTAGTTGAGCGGTTTTGATTGAGTTTCTTAGTCCTGAGTTCTAGTTTGATTGCACTGTGGTCTGAGAGACAGTTTGTTATAATTTCTGTTCTTGTACATTTGCTGAGGAGTGCTTTACTTCCAATTACGTGGTCAATTTTGGAATAAGTACGATGTGGTGCTGAGAAGAATGTATATTCTGTTGATTTGGGGTGGAGAGTTCTATAGATGTCTATTAGGTCTGCTTGCTGCAGAGATGAGTTCAATTCCTGGATATCCTTGTTAACTTTCTGTCTCGTTGATCTGTCTAATGTTGACAGTGGAGTGTTGAAGTCTCCCATTATTATTGTATGGGAGTCTAAGTCTCTTTGTAAGTCTCTAAGGACTTGCTTTATGAATCTGGGTGCTCCTGTATTGGGTGCATATATATTTAGGATAGTTAGCTCTTCCTGTTGAATTGATCCCTTTACCATTATGTAATGGCCTTCTTTGTCTCTTTTGATCTTTGATGGTTTAAAGTCTGTTTTATCAGAGACTAGGATTGCAACCCCTGCTTTTTTTTGTTCTCCATTTGCTTGGTAAATCTTCCTCCATCCCTTTATTTTGAGCCTATGTATGTCTCTGCGTGTGAGATGGGTCTCCTGAATACAGCAGACTGATGGGTCTTGACTCTTTATCCAGTTTGCCAGTCTGTGTCTTTTAATTGGAGCATTTAGTCCATTTACATTTAAGGTTAAGATTGTTATGTGTGAACTTGATCCTGCCATTATGATATTAACTGGTTATTTTGCTCGTTAGTTGATGCAGTTTCTTCCTAGCCTCGATGGTCTTTACATTTTGGCATGTTTTTGCAATGGCTGGTACCGGTTGTTCCTTTCCATGTTGAGTGCTTCCTTCAGGGTCTCTTGTAAGGCAGGCCTAGTGGTGACAAAATCTCTAAGCATTTGCTTATCTGTAAAGGATTTTATTTCTCCTTCACTTATGAAACTTAGTTTGGCTGGATATGAAATTCTGGGTTTAAAATTCTTTTCTTTAAGAATGTTGAATATTGGCCCCCACTCTCTTCTGGCTTGTAGAGTTTCTGCCGAGAGATCTGCTGTGAGTCTGATGGGCTTCCCTTTGTGGGTAACCCGACCTTTCTCTCTGGCTGCCCTTAAGATTTTTTCCTTCATTTCAACTTTGGTGAATCTGGCAATTATGTGTCTTGGAGTTGCTCTTCTCGAGGAGTATCTTTGTGGCGTTCTCTGTATTTCCTGGATTTGAATGTTGGCCTGCCCTACTAGGTTGGGGAAGTTCTCCTGGATGATGTCCTGAATAGTGTTTTCCAACTTGGTTCCATTTTCCCCCTCACTTTCAGGCACCCCAATCAGACGTAGATTTGGTCTTTTTACATAATCCCATACTTCTTGCAGGCTTTGTTCATTTCTTTTTCTTCTTTTTTCTTTTGGTTTCTCTTCTCGCTTCATTTCATTCATTTGATCCTCAATCGCTGATACTCTTTCTTCCAGTTGATCGAGTCGGTTACTGAAGCTTGTGCATTTGTCACGTATTTCTCGTGTCATGGTTTTCATCTCTTTCATTTCGTTTATGACCTTCTCTGCATTAATTACTCTAGCCGTCAATTCTTCCACTTTTTTTTCAAGATTTTTAGTTTCTTTGCGCTGGGTACGTAATTCCTCCTTTAGCTCTGAGAAATTTGATGGACTGAAGCCTTCTTCTCTCATCTCGTCAAAGTCATTCTCCGTCCAGCTTTGATCCGTTGCTGGCGATGAGCTGCGCTCCTTTGCCGGGGGAGATGTGCTCTTATTTTTTGAATTTCCAGCTTTTCTGCCCTGCTTTTTCCCCATCTTTGTGGTTTTATCTGCCTCTGGTCTTTGATGATGGTGATGTACTGATGGGGTTTTGGTGTAGGTGTCCTTCCTGTTTGATAGTTTTCCTTCTAACAGTCAGGACCCTCAGCTGTAGGTCTGTTGGAGATTGCTTGAGGTCCACTCCAGACCCTGTTTGCCTGGGTATCAGCAGCAGAGGCTGCAGAAGATAGAATATTTCTGAACAGCGAGTGTACCTGTCTGATTCTTGCTTTGGAAGCTTCCTCTCAGGGGTGTACTCCACCCTGTGAGGTGTGGGGTGTCAGACTGCCCCTAGTGGGGGATGTCTCCCAGTTAGGCTACTCAGGGGTCAGGGACCCACTTGAGCAGGGAGTCTGTCCCTTCTCAGATCTCAACCTCCATGTTGGGAGATCCACTGCTCTCTTCAAAGCTGTCAGACAGAGTCGTTTGCGTCTGCAGAGGTTTCTGCTGCTTTTTTTGTTGTTGTTGTTGTTGTTGTTGTTGTTGTTGTGTAGCTGTGCCCTGTCCCCAGAGGTGGAGTCTCAGTTGAAAATGCAGAAATCACCGGTCTTCTGTGTCGCTCGCGCTGGGAGTTGGAGACTGGAGCTGTTCCTATTCGGCCATCTTGCTCCGCCCCCCCCGCATTATCTCTTTGTAGAAAATCCAAAACTAACAGGTCAAGGTTCAGTGACTTTCTGATGTAATGAAGTGTAAGTTCAAAGTCCTTGTGTTATTCATGTGTCCAGGGAAAAATTATTGACCAGAGAACCCGAGCAAGGAATCAGAGCATACAGGGTGACCTGGAGTGGATAGGGGTGGGGTCTGGGGCACCCTAATTTCCATCAGCACTTCCCTTTCTTTGCTATGAATGACTGGTGTTTTCTCAGTTGAACATAAAATGCTATGTGAGTGCCACTTTGTGAGGTGTCAGCTGCCTCCCCACTTCCACCTCACCCCCGGCCAGGTTACCTGAGCTCCAACCCTGAGTAGAAATTCTAACACACCAGCAGCTACGGGCCTAAGTTCTGTCTCTGCCCAGCCACTCTCTGATGGTGTCTCTAACACACACATATACATACTCATGCCGCATGTACTTTTCCACTTACAGGCCGGGCTGTTTTGGGGTGCACAGGGGCAGAGCCAGGGAGCCTACTACTCTGGAAACAGGGCTATAACCATGAGGTTGTCAGACTTTGATTTTTTGCAGTTGCCCCAATTGCTTAGTTTTTTCCTTAGCCAAGGCATTTTATTAAATATTAAAATAAGTGTGATTTAAAGTTCCTATCATTCAAACACTTTCCATTCAGATGCATTCATCAACCAGAAAAGAAGTCACCTTTCAGAGCACACGTGTCAGGTCTGGAGCAGCTACAACTTACTGCTGTCCTGACAGCACAGGGCCTGCTTGGCACAGCTCCTCTACTATGGCCTGCTTCTCTTGCTGTGAACAGCAGTGGCCAGAATTTGGTTCCGTGCCATACATAGAGGAGGTGGTGATGACATTTTCAAAGAAGAATGTGTGTGAAGGAGGAGGAAGGGGAGGTGGGAGAAGGTGATGAAAGCCATATGCTGCAGGAGTGGAGAAAACCAGAACTAGGGTAGGCACTGTGGCTCACGCCTGTGATCCCAGCACTTTGGGAGGCCAAGGTGGGCAGATGACTTGAGGTCAGGAGTTTGAGACGAGCCTGGCCAACATGGTGAAATCCCCATGTCAACTGAAAATACAAAAATTAGCCGGGCGTGGGGGCGTGTGCCTGGAATCCCAGTGGTCGAGTGATTCTCATGCCTCAGCCTCCTAAGTAGCTGGGATTACAGGAGGCGGAGGTTGCAGTGAGCCGAGATCGAGCCATTGCACTCCAGCTTGGGTGACAAGGGGAAACTCTTTCTCAAAAAAAAAAAAAGAAAAAAGAAAAGTAAACCAGGCCAGGGCACAGTGGCTCACACTTGTAATCTCAGCAATTTGGGAGGCTGAGGTGGGCAGATTACTTGAGGTCAGGAGTTTGAGACTGGCCTGGCCAACATGGTGAAACCCTGTCTCTACTAAAAATACAATTAGCCAGGTGTGGTGGTGGGCACCTGTAATCCCAGCTACTTGGGAGGCTGAGGCAGGAGAATTGTTTGAACCTGGGAGGCAGAGGTTGCAGTGGGCCGAGATTGTGCCACTGCACTTTAGCCTGGAGAACAAGAGTGAAACTCTATTTCAAAAAAGAAAGAAGAAAGAAAGAGAGAGGGAAAGAATGAAAAAGAGAAAGATAGAAAGAGAGAGAACAAGAGAGAAAGAGAGAGAAAGGAGGGAAGGAAGGAAGGGAGGGAGGAAGGAAGGAAGGAAAAAAGAGAAAGAAAGAAAGAGAGAAAGAGAAAGAGAAAGAGAGAAAGAGAGAGAAAGAGAGAGAAAGGAGGGAAGGAAGGAAGGAAGGGAGGGAGGGAAGGAGGAAGGAAGGAAGGGAGGAAGGAAGGAAGGGAGGGAGGGAGGAAGAAAGAAAGAATAAAGAAAGAAAGAAAGAAAGAAAGAAAGAGAAAAGAAAGCCAGAAAGAAAGAAAGAAAAAGAAAGCCAGAAAGAAAGAAAGAAAGAGAAAAGAAAGCCAGAAAGAAAGAAAGAAAGAAGAAAGAAAGAAAGAAAAAGAAAGAAAGAAAGAAAGGAAGGAAGGAAGGAAGGAAGGAAGGAAAGAAAGAAAAGAAAAGAAAAGAAAAGAAAAGAAAAGAAAGCCAGACTAATCTTCAGCAAACCCTAGATCAGGATGCCTACTAGATTGGAAGGCACCTTCTTATGGTGTGTGTTGGGAGGAGTCTGAGCTCAGGGATCAGCTGCGGAGGACAGGCTGGAGCACGGCCTGCACCCCACCCTGCACTGGCTATACTCCTCCGTGCAGGAGTTGGGCTCTGGCATCCTTGGTTTCCCAGTGCCTCCTAAAGTTCATGCACATAGCGGCTGTTTAATAAATGTTTAATTAAGCAATGAAGTATATTGTTTTAATCTTATTTTTCCCATTGAAGAAAACTACAATTGCTTCTGATTGTTTCTTTATACCAAATTAAAACTTTCATGAGTGAGCTCTCCCTCTCTCCTTTGTAACTGTGCCCACTTCATCTCTACACCAGAGACCGTGGGCTTTCCTCTGGCTGCCAAGTGTACAGAGAGCCCCTCCCTAAGTCACATGGGGAGGGGTGGGCATGAATAGGCCTGGGCACCACCCGGAAAGGGGAGTTAATATGACACTAGAATAACCTGGAAGCTAGACAGCAACCAATCGGTTTCCCTGTATGACTCACCGTAGTTGATAGAATGCACGGGCTCCATCCTTTTACACAGCAAGCAGTGCCCTCTCATGGAAACAGAGGAACATTTTTAAAAATGTTCTTTGCAGACGGGTGCAGTGGCTCACGCCTGTAATCCCAGCCCTTTGGGAGGCCAAGGTGGGAGGATCGCCTCAGCCCAGGAGTTCAATACCAGCCTGGGCAACATAGTGAGATCCCCATCTCTAGATAAAAAAATTAATAAGCAGCATTTTTAAAATAATAAATTTTTAAAGGAATACAGCAAACAAAAGTGGGAGAATTTTGCCAACATACGATTAGAAAAAGACAATTTTAAAGATATTTTCGACCTCATCTCTACAAAAATACGAAAATTAGTCAGGCATGGTGGCATGCACCTGTGGTCCCAGCTGCTTGAGACGCTGAGATGGGTGGATGGCTTGAGCTCGAGAGGTCAAGGCTGCAGTGAACCATGACTGTGCCACAGCAGTCCAGCCTGGGTGACAGAGTGAGATCCTGTAAAAAAAAAATATATAATATATATATTTTATATATAATATAAAAATTTTATATTATGTATTATATTATAAATTTTATATTATATATTTATATTTTATATATAATATATATTTATTTATAAATATGTAATATATGTATTTTTCCCCCAGAGGCCTCTAAGCCTATAACCATGTTAAGTAGCCTATCTTCTTAGTATGTATAAGTGTTTAACATTATTCATTAAAATAAATGGAAAACTGAAATGAAAGCGAATTCTAATTATGCTTATGTTATCACATAGTACATGCAATAATTTATCTTTAATATAAAGCAAGAGGGTGCATATACAACTTGTACCAAAGAAAATTATTTTCTCCCCTTCCCCTGCATCAATGTGCAATGTAGAATGTTGTTTTCAGTGTGTGCCAGTCTGTGACATCGGACAGTCTCAGAACTCAGCCTGGCTCTAGCCCCTCCTGTGCCTTCAGCCATCACTCTGCACTTGCTCATAACAGTTCTGAATAACGTGAGCTGCAGGGGCTTCTGTGCAAGCAGCACCTTTCATGCTGGGGCTTAGAAGGATCAACTGTCCAGGTTTGCCTTGGACTGAGAAGTTTCTGGGATATGGGACTTTCGGTGCTAAAACAGAAAAAGTACCAGGCAAACAGAGATGATCTGGTTACCTCAGTGCTGGTAGGGAAAGGCAGCAGGTCACACCAAGTGCTGTAACTCTGGTCTGCCAGATCTCTAGCAGTGAAGGTCTTCTTCCATGTCTTCAAAATGCCCCTACAAGGGCAATGGCCACGCACGAAGGGGACACGCTTTAACCACTTGCTCAGCAGCAGATTGGGCTCGCGAGGCCCAGGGCACAAATCCTGGGATTGATAATGCAGGCAATGAAAAGTGTGGTCTCCTTCTCTGCTTATTGGATAGACTATTGAAACGTGTTTTACTGCCATCATTTTTTTTTTTTTTTTTTTTTTGAGACAGAGTCTCGCTTTCTCACCCAAGCTGGAGTGTGGTGGTGTGATCTTGTGGTCTTGGTTCACTGCAACCTCCACCTCCTGGGCTCAAGTGATTCCCCTTCATCAGCCTCCTGAGTAGCTGGGATTACAGGCGTGCACCACCATGCCCAGCTAATTTTTATATTTTTAATAGAGACGGGGTTTCACCATGTTGGTCGGGCTGGTCTCGAACTCCTGACCTCACGATCTGCCTGCCTGGGCCTCCCAAAGCGCTGGGATTACAGGCATGAGCCATCGCGCCCGGCCACTGTCATAATTTAATTGCAAGTACTCCTTCTGTGGTAAATGAACTCAGCTTTCCATATTTAACTAACATATTTAAGATTTCTTACTGGCCAATGATTCATCCTTTGTTAGTCTTGCGTGCTGGCTAATTAGGTGTATGCATTTGTGTTAAAAAGCTCTCTTATATATCCCAGCACCTAGCACAGTGCCTGGCAATCAGAAGAAATGGATTCAGTGATGATTATGTTGAGTCCTGTAGAGTAGTAGAAGATACAATTGACTTGAAGGACTCTTCTCGTACTGTTAGGTTTAAAAACAGATAGTTGTCCTCTTTTTCTGGAACTGGGATCTAAGCGGTGTTGGCAGCTATAGTGAGAAACCAGATCTGTCATTTGACATTCCTCTCAGTTTTGAGTGTCCATAGCTTTGATCAGCATCTCTCATGTTCTCATTAATACCACAGATGTGTAATCCATATTTCCCAGGCCCCCCAGCAGAGAAAAGGATAATCCTAGGGGCCAGAATGGTGTGACATTTACTCAGATCTCATCCCTGAAACTCTAGCTGCCAGAATGCTTTCCTTCCTTGATGGCAGGGATGGGGTTGGTACTCATGGACTTGCAGATGGTCACCTCATTCTTTTTGAATTCACTTGCCTATTGTGAGCACTATGTGGCCCCTCCATGGCTGTTCTGATGTTCCACAGTCTCAGCTGCTAATTGTATGGCTGTCTCATTTGATCACCTGGGGCAAACTATATTTTCCAAAAATGGCCACAGCAATATTTGCAGATCTACATACCCTTCAGAACCTTAAAGAGTCTTTTATTGAAAGGTCAAGTCTAATTCCCCTCCCCAGGAAGAGGGGTGAGCCTTTATGGCTACCTCCATGAATGAAAATGTGGTGGAAAGGATGCTGCATGACTTATGAGGCTAAGTCATAAGAAGAAATAAGCTTCTACCTGTTTCCACTTCCTTTTGGGAAATGTGTCTTGGGGGCCCTGAGCCAAGATGTAAGAAGTCCAGCTATGTATAGCCACCATGCTGCAGAAACCACACAGAGACAAAGATTCGTGAGGAGGCTCCCCATTTCCAGTCCCCAGCTGCTTGAGTCCTCCTACCTCCCAGAATTAACTGCCAGACATGTGAGTAGAAATGACTCCAGACCCAGCCTTCAAGCTGTTGTCCCAGCTGACACCAAGTAAAGCAAAGGAGTTGTCTCTATCAGTCTAGCTCATATTGCAGATTTGTGAGAAAAAAAAAATGTTGCTGCATTAAGCCAGTAAATGCTAGGATAATTTGTTACATGGCAAGAGTAACTGGGACATCACCCTTAGGTTATCATTAGGCTCTCACCTTGTTTCTTGTGAGACCCTTGCTTTTCTTCTATACCAGTTGCTGAGAAGAATTAGAGGAAGATCCTTGCTCCCACCAATGTCAGCATTTCTTTACCAGAAAACACAGAGGCATTTAACTCATAATTTGAAGCCTTATAGCTTTTTATAATGGCCCTAGTGGTTATACTTTTTATTCAACTGTCTCTGTTTTGTTACAGTTACTCTGCCCACAAAATTTAGTGCAAGACCCCTTGTGATTGTTGTGAGACATCAATTCAAATGACACCGTGATAGCATTACTGTCAAATCATGCTTCCCTCTCAATGCTGTTGAAGAAGCTGGTCCACCCCAACCCTGTTCCTAGAGGTTAAGTTGCTTTTTCCCACTTGAAACATTGTACAACAGCCAAGAGCTTATCTGGTCAGTTTTAATGTGTCCTGCCCGCTCCTAGGGCTTTTTGCAATGACAAACATATAAGAGATGTGAAAACTCTGTGACTTACACACAGTAGGTACCTGGTGTTTTAAGCTCTCTTCCTGAAATGCTCACTGACAATAAAACTATTAAACAGATCAGGATTGAAAACATAGCTTGGTTTTGTGCCAGCAAAGACTCTCTTCTCTCCTTTCCAGATTGACATTGATCCATTAATCAACAGTATGTTCAACAGTAATTAGTAAGTTATGAATCCAACTATGTGCCTCTATTTTATCCCCAGGGGATACCACAAGATGAATCATCAAACACCTTGCTGAAAACATCATCACATTTCCTGTTCTAGTTTAATGTTACCTAACTGGTAGAAAACATAGAAGACTTAATTACATGATCGTTATTTTTTTTTTTTTTTTTTTTTTGAGACGGAGTCTTGGTCTGTTACCCAGGCTGGAGTGCAGTGGTGGTGCAATCTTGGCCCACTGCAACCTCTGCCTCCCGGGTTCAAGTGATTCTTCTGCCTCAGCCTCCTGAATATCTGAGACTACAGGCACGTGCCACCAAGCCTGGCTAATTATTGTATTTTTAGTAGAGACAGGGTTTCACCATGTTGGCCAGGCTGGTCTCGAACTCCTGACTTCAGGTGATCCACCCGCCTCGGCCTTCCAAAGTGTTGGGATTACAGGTGTGAGCCACCGCGCTTGGCCTTGTTCTTAATCACCTAGTTTGGCCCCTTGCAGTGGCTTCCATAACTGTTACTAAATGTCAGGAACTATCCCTTAATTTATTATTATTATTTGGCAGAATCAGGCTCCAAATCAAAATCCAGACTGTGTGGAATCTGCCTTGTTTACATTAGAATTAAGGGAGGCTAAGAGAGGAGGGTCATTAAATGCATTATTGAGTTTGCATTGAAAATTATCATTATTATTGTTTTACTTAATATCCTGATTTTTAGTGGCAATAGCTAGAAAATGGCTTTCCAAAAAAAAAAGAAAAAAAAGGTCTGGGGCTCCAGAGCCGATAACTCTCACACTATTTTAGCGCCACCTTCACACAAACATCATGCATTGCAGATGGAAGGAAAATTTTAAAAAATCCTAAGCCTTCCAAACCTCAGTTGTGCAACATATATTATTAACTCATTCTTTATTGCCTGTCTGTCCCAAGAGAGGCATTCCAGTTGTAAATGTCAAATCAACCAACAACTCTATGAAACATGTACTATTATTGTCACCATTTTACAGAAGGAGAAATTAAGGCACAACTAGTAAATGGTAGAACTGGAATTTGAATCTGATCAGTGTGCTTCTAGAGCATGTACATGATAACCACTATGGTATATAAAACCTCCCGTTTTGTTTCTATATCCTGTCAAAAAATGATGTTTTCAACATAAAAGGGTAGAGTGAACATCAGTAAGAGGAAATGGAAGCCCAAGAGGGAAGAGGTGACTGATTATAAGAAACACTTTCTTTGAAGGAAATCCTGTCTTCTGGACTGCAGACAATTCCAGAATACTGAGAAAATCACCTAAATGTGAAAGTGAAGATCCCTAGGGTCCAGTATGGGTCCACAAAGAGTAAGTCATATCAGATACACCTAATTTCCTAACAGGTAGTCGTCTAACTGGATTTCAACAAGGTCTCTCAGCATATCTGTGTGGACAAGATAAAGAAATACGGCAGATGCAAAATCAGTTATTTTTATGGAGGTTGATATGACTTTACCCTGATGTTCAGATGATTGTCAATCTGGAGCAGGCTTTCAGTGGCAAAATCTAACTAACAGTTGGCTTCAATTCTTTGGCTAGTGCTTTAATTAACTGTTTAGATGAAAATCTCATGTCTCAGTCAATACAGTGCACAGATAACATCAGGTGGAGAGGCTCATACTGAATGACTGATTTGGAAGATCCCAAAACATGGTAACAGACTGGACCACTGGGCCGACTGAGTTGGGGGGAGGTAACTGAATAGGAGTGAATATGAGGCCCTTTATCCCAAAATACTAGTCAACTTCTGTTGAGTGACCTGGCGCAGGCTGGGCGATACTCTTTAGAGCAGTGCAATCCACAGAAATATAATGTGAACTACGTACGTAATTAATTAAAATTTCCTATTAGCCAAATTCTAAAAAGTGAAAAAAAAAACCCTCAGGTGAATTTGAGTAATATATCTTGTTTTTAATATCTATTTTATTTCACCAATTATATTCAAAATACTATCATTTAAACATGTAATCAATATAAAATTGAGACATTTTACTTTTTTTTAATACTAAGTCTTCAAAATCTAGTGTGTATTTTATGCTTCATAGCACCTCTGTTTGGATGAGCCACATTCCAAGTACTCAATTGCCACATGTGGCTACCAGATTGGACTATGCAGCTCTAGAGGGTTTTCACTGACATTCAGTGTGATGAGACTGCCCCCAAATTATGTCATTCTCAGGCTGGCTGCATTATTAGAGGAACTGTGCTTAAAGTTATACCACTCAGAAATATTTTATTTCTCTTAATGGAATAAGAGAGGGTCAGGGCTCTGACATCTAAAATCATGATGGAAACTGTATAGGTGCCCACTGCCTGTGACCTGTGTCCAACCCTTCACTGTGAGTCCTGGGGCAATTTCAGTGACAAAAATACTAGAATTTTAAAAAGTGAACACTTACCAAATGCTGTCTTCTTCTCTTATCTTTCAGAGTCCTTGGATATCTTTTGTTCATGGTAAAGGTTGCTACTGGAGCCAATAGCAGCTTTTTTTCAAGGAATAGAATAAAATTATCTTTCCATTCCCATTTCTAGTAACACCTGATGGAACGTTTCAGACAGGTTTTAAGTTTCCATATCCTGTTCCCTTTTCAGTGATTTCTGAGCACTAACATCCGTCTAGGATTTGGCAACCCAGCACCTAACCAATAGTGAATGCAGATAAGGGGCAGAAGTATGCGTAAGTGAATAAATCTCTGAATAGCCCAAAAAGATGTTTAAGATGCATAAAAGACCAAGCACAAAAATATCACCCTTCATCGTCTCCATTTTGCAGAGAAAACTGAGGTTAACAAGTTTCCTCAGTGTCATAGCGGTTAAGTCTGATTCCAGGCCAAGCATCCTTTCAGTCTCATTATATAGCTCCCTGGAATGGCTTTTTTCCTTGCAGAACTGAAGACACTATTATCTGTTCTTCCACATTAATTACCTAGCAGTGTTTATTTTCCCTTCTTAAGAAAATCTATGGAACTTTAATATAAATCTTTCCAAAATACAATGTGCCTCAGATAAAGCACTTCAAGCTACCTGAAGTTGAGTCCAATAATGAAAGAATATTCTTAACTCATTAAATCATGACAATCTAGACAATGGATAAGAAGTGACAAAGCCCCATTAAAATTCTTCTTTGTAGGAAACACATTATCCCTATGGGGTCTTTCTCAACAAGACTAGTAGCTCTAGCTCTTAATATCATGACTGACCCTTGCATATATCTTAGAAAAATGGGGATTAGTAAGTGCAAATAATGATCAAGACTTCGCCTGGGCTAAGATAGATAAAGGAAATGATGATGACTCCTAAGAAATGCTCAACTAGAGGCAATTCAGTACATAATGAATCTTACAGGTACAAAAAGTCCACTAAATTTACGTATGTATTTATGTGGTTTCACTTGATGTTTTTTTGTTTTTTTAGGGACAGTCTTGCTCTGTCGCCCAGGCTGGAGTGCAGTGGCACGATCTTGGCTCACTGGAACCTCCACCTCCCAGGTGCAAGCAATTCTCCTGCATCAGCCTCCTGAGTAGCTGGGATTGCAGGCGCCCATCACCACGTCCGGCTAATTTTTGTATTTTTAGTAGAGACAGGGTTTCACCATGTTGGCCAGGCTGATCTCGAACTCCTGATCTTGTGATCCACCCACCTCAGCCTCCCAAAGTGCTGGGATTATAGGTGTAAGCCACTGCGCCTGGTGATTTCTCAGATATGTATAGCCAAAAGCAGGGATGCTGCTGGAACTATGCTGATGTCTAGAAGGCAGCTCTGCACACAATGAATTGAAATACTCACTAGCAGAGACCAAAAGCCCAAAGTACATGAGAAGTAGAGTGTGATGTGACTATACATATGAAAATGAGGGAGATGCAAAAGTCAAATGTACTCATCGCATAGCATCTGAATTGGGTGCCATGAGAAGAGCAAACATAATTTGCAACTCTAAATTCCTTTTCTAGAACCAGTGGTAGTCATTGTTCCTAAACAAACCAAAAGCTTTCTAACCATGAGGTCAACTGAAATCATATACATGAAAGGTGCTTCCTAAACAGTAAAGTGTCCATATCAGATTATTATTCCCAAATTAAATGAGAGAAAATATACTTCCTCAGGGACAATTAGATCTTTGTGTAACCTTCATTCATGGACCCCAATCAACCAGTTTCTTCCAAGCTCCTTTCTAGCAGATGCCGTGTATGTAATTGGGCATGGGGACTGGATCTATATCACTCTTTTGCATGCTTGTGCATCCATCTTGCTTGATGGGAGGACAACCCAAATAGCTCACAGAAGAAACAGGAGTCATGAAAAAAATAACAACAAAATGTATTTAAAAACAGACTTCTCCAGTTGGCATTTTGAATGAAATTGCTAACAACTCCAACCCTCTATGTTGTGTTTCTTTTGCTCCTGGAGTCCTCTTGCAGCTTTAATTCTTGAAACTCAGGCGGCAGCACCAGACATTAAATCCCCAAAGGGAGAGGTATTAGTAAACCTTTTGCTGGTCATTCTTTTCTGAATGCAAATGGACAAATTCTTAAGCCCTCTTATTCATTTCATGATGATCATTAGACAAAAAAAATTAAGCCAAACTTGCATATTGAAAATAAAAACAAAAACACACACAAAAAAACCCTGTAGATAATAAATATCGCTGATTCACTTATTTTAAACAAAGTCCAATTTTATTCACTGTTAATATCCTTGCAGTCCATTGTATACCTTCTGCACTGACCCTTGTTTCAGTAGCTGTTTGATACCTGAAGAATGAATGAACAAATGACTCCATTAACAAAAAAATGTTACTTTCCTAGTGTTTAAAGAGCATATTTCAAGAAAAGGCTTATAAAAGGCCTTATGACAAACATGGATGTGAATTAAATAACTACCAATCTCCAACATAATCGCATGTAGGTAATCCCACACATGCACATGTTTCAAGGATGATCCCTTGTCTCTTTTAGGCCCACATACCACATACATGTCCCACAAAGCTCTGCAAAATGAGGAATGAGAAGAGGCAATCAAAAGGGAAAGAAAACTCTTCAGCTAAGTCTCCCATTCCTTCTTCTGTATCCTCTTTTCAGTTTTTACCTCCTTCATTGCTCTCCTTTCTCTTACTGTTTAGGACCCCGAGTGGGGCCCTCTTCTCAGCTAGTCATCCTAGACATGCAACCATAAGCTTCTAATCTTTCTATTGTCTACCTCATCTTCCCTTTTACAGAGTAGTCCAGCTCATTTGTTTTAATGGATTCTGTTTCATTCCCACATACTCTATCACTCCCTAGGTTTCGAAGCACAGCTTACACAGACTTTTGTAACACAAAGATGTAGGATTTTTAACATATCGCCTTTACAAAGTAAGATGAGTTCATTCCTATGTTAGTGTTCTACTAGCATTAATGATTGATGTCTTGATGTCTCATGTCACTGGAGAGTTCTGCTTCTATTGCCACCCTCTTCTCATCACACACACACACACACACACACACACACACTCATATGCCATACCTTCTCTTGCTTCCTCTGTTAACTGTTCTTTTGGAAAATCCACATCAAAAGTGATTATCAAAGAGCCCTTGATATTATTGTTGTCAAAGTTGGGGAGCCCTTCCCCTTTCTTCCATAGCTTCGCTCCTGGCCTGGTGATCTTATCCCGGGAAATATGTACCTAGGAAACAAAAGGCAACGCACTGCAGCAGAAGCGGTACATCTGAAGTACATCATACAGCTTCTAGTGAGCACTGGTACACAAAGCTAATGTCACAGCTCAGCGAAAAGAAAGAATGAAGGAGCAAAGGAAATATCATTAGGACAATGTCAGTCAAGAACAAAGGATTTTATTAAAGAAGAAAAATCAAACACAAAAACAAGTAAACAAAGAAAGGTTTTCATCAATAGAAACTATAAGGACAAGACTGTCAAAGGCTGTGCAATCCATTCTGAGTAGCTGAAAGGTCTGGCACTGTTATTGCAGGATGCTCAGCAGCAGAGTAAGTACAGACGGAGATTACGACTGAGAAAGGAGTCCCTCTGGTTCTCAATGACTGAAACAGCTGATACATCTCAAAACTACCCACATAAAGGCTTCAAAAGGACGGAGAACAAGTAAATTGGTTTGTTTACCTTGTGACCATCCAAGTGAGTAATATCCATCTCAAAGCCAACCAGCGACTCAACTAATGAGATTGTCACATTTGTGTACAAATCATCTCCTCTCCTTTCAAATATTGGGTGCCTAAAAACAGAATAGGTAAACATCATTAATTTCCACTTTAAGTTCAAAGAGTTGTTAGAAAAATCTTGGAAAAAGGTGAACACCACTCTTTCAAACCATAAACATTTCTTAGACATACGTTTGTGTGTAGTATTAATCGAGAATATAAAGTTGTTTAAGTCTTATTAAATGCTACTGTTAAGGAACACACAATCAGCAAAAGCCAGAGTATAAGTAAAACTATAATCATTAGATTATGGAAAAGAGAGAAAGAAAGTTTCTGGGGAGATCATCTTCAGAAATGGGTCTACAGAAGTTTCCTGAGCTGGGCTCACAAGACTAAGTTGGCTGTAGAAATGCAGATAAAATGGGTGGAAGGAAGGGGAAATAGAGTGAGAAGGAATTCTGGCAAAGACAAGGAAGGTGTCAGGTTTATTCAGGAAACAACACACGTTCCAGTTTCTCTAAGAAGTGATGATAAAGACAAGGTAGGCAAAGAAGCTGGGGAAAACAACACTGAGATTAAAGAGTGCAGGAAGGAAACGTCCCAGACAGTGGGCGGCCATTTCTCCCTATTCTGGTGGGAACTCTGTTTTGATGACTCCTTATAGATGCAGAGATATTACTGGTTTCCAAAGCGGTAACAAGAGAGAAATACTAATCAAGAAAGCCGGAGTTCCAGGGAAAATTGTCTAAGCAGCACTTCATGCTGAAGAGAAGCTCACAAAAGAAAAGCTCTCTCTTCACAGAAGCTGCATATTACGTAGAAAGTTCTTTCTATGGCAAAGTCTCCTATTCTTGTATGGTGCCATAGTTCTTCAGCTAAAATCTCAGCTTTGACTCCCTATCTTGTTTGTTTCTCTTTTATAACTCCTTACTTATCAATTCTTTCCTTTCAACATCTTTTGCATTTGTAAGTCCTAAGTAAATAAATAACTGGGGCTCAATCCTAGGGCCCAACCCCAAGCTTTCAGCCTTGTAGAGGAGTCACAAATCATCGTTTAGGGTAATAAGGGTAAGAAACAGAGAAAAAAGTCTCTAACTGCTCTGGTGGCCACCCACACCTCTATAATCTGACTCTAAAATTAGATAACTTACTTGACAACTTTGATTCGGAACCGTAAATCTCCAGGCTCCCCATCCACATGAGGCTCACCTAGTCAGAGCAGATTACAGCATATCGTAAATCATACGAGTTGAATACCACACATCTATTTGGCAACTGATAATTCTTTTTAATCCACTACTTTGGGCATTGATCTGTCAAATCTGTGGCGGCCGTGTCTCTGCCTGGTTCTATCAAGTTTCAGATTATTAGAAATCATTACCTTTGCCTCAGATACAGCAGTACATAACTTGACCCATTTCCTAAACCAAGAATGATTCACTGGTCTATTGAACCTAAGTCTCAAAGCTTTTTTTTTTTTATTTTTAGAGTTTTAAACTTAAGTCTAAAGGTGAGGTCCTGAGAACATCTTATTAATGCCAACTAGAGTTACATATCTTCTTTCATTGCTGAGTTAAAATTCATTAAGGTCTGAACACCCTAAATTTTGAGGAAACTTAGGTTACCTCATAATAACTTTTGGCCATGACATTCAAAGGATAAACGGTAATGCTACTGCTTCAGGTAAACAAAAAGTTTTGTATATCCTAAAATTGGCTGAAGGGTATTGGAAATTATATATGCATTTATTATGTGAACATTAAGATGGAGCAAGGCAGGGATGAGAGGTATTCACAAACAAGCAGAGAGCAGAAAGTTATGACAATAAAAAAATCAAATATCAATATTTTACCTTCTCCAATAAAGGGGTACTCCATGCCGTCTCTCACCCCAGGCTCTATTTCTACTTCCAGCGTTCGTTCTTCATTCACTAGTCTGAGGTAAAGACAATTAAAAGAGGAGAAAAATAATGAAAATATAAACAAAACATCAGATATATATATAAAGTTTTATCTATTTTATCAGAGCTTTTTCTTGGAAGACTATAGTGTGCCTCTACTTGACAAAACTATCTGATAAATCTTTTACACCTTCTATATGCTAAAATCCAGGGTGAAGCTACTATACATTATATAAACATATAAGGCTGCTCTAATAGTACAAGAAGGAAGAAAATGAAGCATTAATACTTGTTGAAAATATATCAGAAATAAAGGGCACTGCTTGTTAGTTCAGAAACATAAAAGGAGATATTTATAAGAAATACTTCAGAAAAAAATGTACATTTTTTTGTTCTATCCTTTTGCAGAACATGGCAGTGGGGAGGGGACAGAAAAGGATCTAGTATGGACCATTAGCGTTTGACTAGATAAACGAAATTAACAAGTGTTTCTTAGTAGAACAAAGAAGGTGCTTCACTTACTTGACATTAGGGCATTCATCGCAGACCACCTCCTGGGTCATTTGGAAGCGCCCAGGGCCCAGCTGGGTGGTCCGCATCTCTTGCCGGCAATTGCACTTCCGTTTGCCAGGAGCCTGCCTTGCCACAGGTTTGTTTCTAACTACCTAGGAAGTGCATAAACAACATCAGCTTCTCTCTTGTGTAAAATAGGCTTTTGTTTCCTCAACTGATCAAGGCTCTGCACATATGCCTGGACTGAAACTTCCCCTTTTCTGGCAATCTATCCCTCAGAGATCTAAGTTGACAAAACTCTTTGAAGAGTACAAATCAGGCCCCAAACAGGAATGAAGCAAACACATACTTAAATGACTCAAATTCTAAAGCTGGAGAAGTAGAGACGGGAGTAAGAAAACAAGAGAACCGAAAAATAAAGTGTATGATATCAGCATTTCTAAGCCACAATTAAATGCTACTGAGTTAAAGTAGTTCATGTAATGATTATCTTTTAAGAAATCCAAGCTGTGTAAAGCATAACCCATGAGGAACAATCACTGCCTTCAAAACCTGGTATGTGGCTACCATCCAATCCTCTGATTAACCTAATGAAAATGTCTCCTTATTTCAGGAAACTCAATCTAGGACTATTTCTGGAGCTATCTCCATTCAGATACTTTAACACATAGGAAGAGAAACAATGACCATCTCTTTGTACTTGACTGCAATCAAACATTCTGATCCCTCTAAGAATGTAAAATTGATATATATGCAGAAATGTATTCCTAGTTTTGCCTGTTTAATTAGTCAAACATCTAATCACAAGGTATGTGCTCATGCAGCAGAATGATGAATGCTTGGAGAAAAATCCCTTAAAGCCTACCAACACATGAAAGGCCCAGGTCAACAGAGTAAATTATAGCAACAATAACAGTAATCAGAGCAAACACTTTATAGCACTTACTACATGCCAAGCAATGTGCCAAACACTTTTACATATTCATTTAATCCTCACAACTGTATGAGATGGGTACTGTTATTATCCCCATTTTACAGATGAGGTAACAGAAGTATAGAAAGGTTAAGTAACATGACCAATACACGGCAGAGCCAGGATTCTAAACTAGGCAGTCTAGCTGCAAAGTCCATGCTTCTTAACTATTGTGCTATCCTATTTCTCAAGGTATTTTTTTTTCTTTAAAAAATAATTTATATACAGAAGGAGCAGGATTGAAAAAAAGGAAAAGAATTTAACATGGGGTTATTGAAACAGCAAAGCCACTTACAGCCTTTAGAATAGTTGGATTAAAAAAGAGTTTGTTCAGGAACACACTAACAGCAAAAAGTGATGTCTACTGTGTATTAGTGACAAATGCAGAACAGGCTTGGAAGGGAACATGGGCGCTAATTAGGCTCACCTCTTTCCTCCCATCTAAACAATCTCACTGGTTTATGAATATTTTTAATGCCCTTTTCTTCTGCAGCCTGAACAGTATTACAAGTCAGTTGCATCTTCTGTGATTTTCTACGTCTCTTCTTTCAATTATTCAGAGAAGCAGCTATAACTAAGAAGAATACACTTCTTGTCAAAATGGCACATATGCACAGGCTACCGGCTGTCTCCTCCAGTATCTTGGAAAAACTACAAGAAAACATGGATTCCAGGAAACAGTAACTACAACACAGAATATACGAGAAAATCCCACAGATAGAGGGCTGTTTTGAACTGTTTCCCCTGACTGCAGAGAACAAAAAGACTCCAGACAGCAAACAAAACAAAAAACACCCCAAGAAACCAAACAAAACACAGTTAAAACCAGTGGGCCAGGGCTCAGCCCACGATGCTCTACAGGGAAAGGTAGTTGCTGGTACCCATAAGGGAATATCAGCTCAAAGGCCAAGACAGCTAGATACCTGAGAAGGTCAATCATCTGCCCCACAAAAGACAACAAACTGAATAACACATATATTTTAAGCAATTGTACTTTGCTTAAAAAAAGATTAGACAGACCAGGAACTTAAAACAAGCATGATAATACTTAAGGAGGTAAGGCATTAGTAAAATGATATAGAGTAAGAAATAATGCAAGAATCAAGTAGAAATATTATGCATAAAAATATGAGTTGAAATTAAAACACAGCAGATGGGTTGTTACTAGAATGGATATAGCTGAAGACTGAAGTAGTAAGCTAGGAGATCAAAATGAGGTACCTCC